>NW_027516690.1:0-54737 GCF_048772815.1 Callospermophilus lateralis
TGGTAATGATCAGTACACAAATCCCACTTGGCTCACTAAATTTTGTTCTTCTAGGTTGAAGCGTTCGTTTACAGTAGCAGTTTTTATTTTTAGGTTTCACTCTGTTCCTTCCTATATACATAGATGAATTTGGAACTCTAAATCCAACATGGTTTGTAGTAGCTCTTCGAAACTTGACAAAATAAAGGAGTTCTCAGTTTTGTCTCTATGATTTGTTTCCACTTCATGTAGCCCTAAGCAGAGACTGTGGAAAAGCACTTTCATTGAAAGGGGTTGCCAAGCTTCCAAGAAATTACGAGTTTCCGAAATACCAGCAAATATTTTTTCACCCAATGTTGATGATACGTGGTGGTAATGACAAGTCCACAAATCCCACTTGGCTCACCAAATTTTGTTCTTTTGGGTTGAAGCATTCGTCTACAGTAGCAGTTTTTATATTTAGGTTTCACTCTGTTCTCTCCTACATAGATAAATGAGTTTGGAACTCTAAATCCAACATGGTGTGTAATAGCTCTTTGAAACTTGACAAAGTAAAGGAGTTCTCAGTTTTGTCTCTATGCTTTGTTTCCTCTTCAAGTAGTCCTAGGCACAGACTGTGGAAAAGCACTTTCATTGAGAGGGGTTGACAAGCTTCTAAGAAATAACGAGTTTCCGAAATACCAGCAAATATTTTTTCACCCAATCTTGATGATACTTGGTGGTAATGATTGGTACACAAATCCCACTTGACTCACCAAATTTTGTTCTTCTAGGTTGAACCGTTCGTTTACAGTAGCAGTTTATATTTTTAAGTTCTCTCTGTTCTCTCCTATATACATAGATGAATTTTTAACTTTAAATCCAACATGTTTTGTAGTAGCTCTTTGAAACTTGACAAAATAAAGGAGTTTTCAGTTTTGTCTCTATGATTTGTTTCCGATTCATATAGCCCTAAGCTGAGACTGTGGAAAAGCACATTCATTTAAAGTGGTTGCCAAACTTCCAAGAAATTAAGAGTTTCCGAAATACCAGCAAGTATTTTTTCACAAAATGTTGATATTACGTCGTGGTAGTGACAAGTACACAAATCACACTTGGCTAACCAAATTTTGTTCTTCTAGGTTGAAGCGTTCGTTTACACTACCAGTTTTTATTTGTAGGTTTCACTCTGTTCTCTGCTATATAGATGAATTTGGAACTCTAAATCCAACATGGTTTGTAGTAGCTCTTTGAAAGTTGGGAAAATAAAGTAGTTCTCAGTTTTCTCTCTATGGTTTGTTTCCGCTTCAAGTAGCCCTAGGCACAGTTTGTGGAAAAGCACTTTCATTGAGAGGAGTTGCCAAGCTTCTAAGAAATAACGAGTTTCAGAAATACCAGCAAATATTTTTTCACCCAATCTTGATGATACTTGGTGGTAATGATCAGTACAAAAATCCCACTTGGCTCACCAAATTTTGTTCTTCTGGGTTGAAGCGTTCCTCTACAGTAGCAGTTTTTATTTTTAGGATTCACTCTATTCTCTCCTATATAGACAGATGAATTTGGAACTCTAAATCCAACATGGTTTGTAGTAGCTCTTTGAAACTTGACAAAATAAAGGAGTTCTCAGTTTTGTCTCTATGGTTTGTTTCCTCTTCAAGTCGCCCTAGGCACAGACTGTGGAAAAGCACTTTTATAGAGAGGGGTTGCCAAGCTTTTAAGAAATAACGAGTTTCTGAAATACCAGCAAATATTTTTTCACCAAATCTTGATGATACTTGGTGTTAATGATCAGTACACAAATCCACTTGGCTCACCAAATTTTGTTCTTCTAGGTTGAAGCGTTCGTTTACAGTTACAGTTTTTATATGTAGGTTTCACTCTGTTCTCTCCTATATAGACAGATGAATTTGGAACTCTAAATCCAACATGGTTTGCAGTAGCTCTTTGAAACTTCTCAAAATAAAGTAGTTCTCACATTTGACTCTATGTTTTGTTTCCTCTTCAAGTAGACCTAGGCACAGACTGTGGAAAAGCACTTTCATTGAGAGCGGTTGCCAAGCTTCTATAAAATAACGAGTTTCCGAAATACCAGCAAATATTTTTTCACCCAATCTTGATGATACTTGGTGGTAATGATCAGGACACAAATCCTACTTGGCTCACCAAATTTTGTTCTTCTGGGTTGAAGCGTTCGTTTACAGTAGCAGTTTTTATTTTAGGTTTCATTCTGTTCTCTGCTATATAGATAGATGAATTTGGAACTCTAAATCCAACATGGTTTGTAGTAGCTCTTTAAAGGTGACAAAATAAAGGAGTTCTCAGTTTTGTCTCCATGGTTTGTTTCCTCTTAAAATAGCCCTAGGCACAGACTGTGGAAAAGCACTTTCATTGAGAGGGGTTGCCAAGCTTTTAAGAAATAACGAGTTTCCGAAACACCAGCAAATATTCTTTCACCCAATCTTGATTATACTTGGTGGTAATGATCAGTACACAAATCCCACTTGGATCACCAAATTTTGTTTTTCTGGTTGAAGCGTTCATCTACAGTAGCAGTTTTTATATTTAGGTTTCACTCTGATCTCTCCTATATAGATAGATGAATTTGGAAGTCTAAATCCTACATGGTTTGTAGTAGTTCTTTGAAACTTTACAAAATAAAATAGTTCTCAGTTTTGTCTCAATGGTTTGTTTCCTCTTCAAGTACCCCTAGGAACAAACTGTGGAAAACCACTTTCATTGAGTGGGGTCGCCAATCTTCTAAGAAATAATGAGTTTCCGAAATACCAGCAAATACTTCTTCACGCAATCTTGATGACACTTGGTGGTAATGATCAGGACACAAATCCCACTTGGCTCACCAAATTTTGTTCTTCTAGGTTGAAGCGTTCATCTACAGTAGCAGTTTTTATATTTCGGTTTCACTCTGTTCTCTACTATATAGATAGATGAATTTGGAACTCTAAATCCAACATCCATTGTAGTAGCTCTTTGAAACTTGAAAAAATAAAGTAGTTCTCAGTTTTGTCTCAATGGTTTGTTTCCTCTTCAAGTACCCCTAGGAACAGACTGTGGAAAACCACTTTCATTGAGTGGGGTCGCCAATCTTCTAAGAAATAACGAGTTTCCGAAATACCAGCAAATATTTTTCACCCAATCGTGATGATACTTGGTAGTAATGATCGGTACACAAATCTCACTTGACTCACCAAATTTTGTTCTTCTAGGTTGAAGCGTTCGTTAACAGTAGCAGTTTATATTTTTAAGTTCCCTCTGTTCTCTCCTATATAGATTGATGAATTTGGAACTCTAAATCCAACATGGTTTGTAGTAGCTCTTCGAAACTTGACAAAATAAAGGAGTTCTCAGTTTTGTCTCTATGTTTTGTTTCCGCCTAATGTAGCCCTAAGCAGAGACTGTGGAAAAGCACTTTCATTGAAAGGGGTTGCCAAGCTTCCAAGAAATTACGAGTTTCCGAAATACTAGCAAATATTTTTTCACCCAATGTTGATGATACGTGGTGGTAATGACAAGTACACAAATCCCACTTGGCTCACCAAATTTTGTTCTCCTAGGTTGAAGCATTCGTTTACAGTAGCAGTTTTTATTTTTAGGTTTCTCACTGTTCCTTCCTATATACATAGATGAATTTGGAACTCTAAATCCAACATGGTTTGTAGTAGGTCTTTGAAAGTTGACAAAATAAAGGAGTTCTCAGTTTTGTCTCTATGGTTTGTTTCCTCTTCAAATAGCCCTAGGCACAGACTGTGGAAAAGCACTTTCATTGAGAGGGGTTGCCAAGCTTCTAAGAAATAATGAGTTTCCGAAATACCAGCAAATATTTTTTCACCGAATCTTGATGATACTTGGTGGTAATGATCAGTACACAAATCCCACTTGGCTCATCAAATTTTGTTCTTCTGAGTTGAAGCGTTCGTCTACAGTAGCAGTTTTTATATTTAGGTTTCACTCTGTTCTCTCCTACATAGATAAATGAGTTTGGAACTCTAAATCCAACATGGTGTGTAATAGCTCTTTGAAACTTGACAAAGTAAAGGAGTTCTCAGTTTTGTCTCTATGGTTTGTTTCCTCTTCAAATACTCCTAGGCACAGATTGTGGAAAAGCACTTTCATTGAGAGGGGTTGACAATCTTCTAAGAAATAACGAGTTTCCGAAATACCTGCAAATATTTTTTCACCCAATCTTGATGATACTTGGTGGTAATTATTGGTACACAAATCCCACTTGACTCACCAAATTTTGTTCTTCTAGGTTGAACCGTTCGTTTACAGTAGCAGTTTATATTTTTAAGTTCTCTCTGTTCTCTCGTATATAGATAGATGAATTTGGAACTTTAAATCCAACATGGTTTGTAGTAGCTCTTTGTAACTTGACAAAATAAAAGAGTTTTCAGTTTTGTCTCTATGATTTGTTTCCACTTCATATAGCCCTAAGCAGAGACTGTGGAAAAGCACAGTCATTGAAAGGGGTTGCCAAGCTTCCAAGAAATTAAGAGTTTCCGAAATACCAGCAAGTATTTATTCACCCAATATTGATGTTACGTAGTGGTAGTGACAAGTACACAAATCCCACTTGGCTCACCAAATTTTGTTCTTCTAGGTTGAAGCGTTCGTTTACAGTAGCAGTTTTTATTTTTAGGTTTTATTCTGTTCTCTGCTATAGAGATAGATGAATTTGGAAGTCTAAATCCAACATGGTTTGTAGTAGTTCTTTGAACCTTGACAAAATAAAGTAGTTCTCAGTTTTGTCTCAATGGTTTGTTTCCTCTTCAAGTACCCCTAGGAACAGACTGTGGAAAAGCACTTTCATTGAGTGGGGTTACCAATCTTCTAAGAAATAATGAGTTTCCGAAATACCAGTAAATATTTCTTCACGCAATCTTGATGACACTTGGTGGTAATGATCAGGACACAAATCCCACTTGGCTCACCAAATTTTGTTCTTCTAGGTTGAAGCGTTCATCTACAGTAGCAGTTTTTATATTTCGGTTTCACTCTGTTCTCTCCTATATAGATAGATGAATTTGGAATTCTAAATCTAATATGGTTTGTAGTAGCTCTTTGAAACTTGACAAAGTAAAGGAGTTCTCAGTTTTGTCTCTATGATTTGTTTCCGCTTCATGTTGCCCTAAGCAGAGACTGTGGAAAACATTTTCATTGAAAGGGGTTGCCAAGCTTCCAAGAAATTACGAGTTTCCGAAATACCAGCAAATATTTTTTCACCCAAGGTTGATGATACGTGGTGGTAATGATCGGTACACAAATCCCACTTGGCCCACCAAATTTTGTTCTTCTAGGTTGAAGCGTTCGTTTACACTAGTAGTTTTTATTTTTAGGTTTCACTCTGTTCTCTGCTATATAGATAGATGAATTTGGAACTCTAAATCCAACATGGTTTGTAGTAGCTCTTTGAAAGTTGGCAAATTAACTAGTTCTCAGTTTTGTCTCTATGGTTTGTTTCCGCTTGAAGTAGCCCTAGGCACAGTTTTTGGAATAGCACTTTCATTGAGAGGAGTTGCCAAGCTTCTAAGAAATAATGAGTTTCAGAAATACCAGCAAATATTTTTTCACCCAATCTTGATGATACTTGGTGGTAATGATCAGTAGAAAAATCTCACTTGGCTCACCAAATTTTGTTCTTCTGGGTTGAAGCGTTCCTCTACAGTAGCAGTTTTTATTTTTAGGATTCACTCTGTTCTCTCCTATATAGACAGATGAATTTGGAACTCTAAATCCAACATGGTTTGTAGTAGCTCTTTGAAACTTGACAAAATAAAGGAGTTCTCAGTTTTGTCTCTATGGTTTGTTTCCTCTTCAAGTACTCCTAGGCACAGATTGTGGAAAAGCACTTTCCTTGAAAGGGGTTGACAATTTTCTAAGAAATAACGAGTTTCCGAAATACCAGCAAATATTTTTTCACCCAATCTTGATGATACTTGGTGGTAATTATTGGTACACGAATCCCACTTGACTCAGCAAATTTTGTTCTTCTAGGTTGAACCGTTCGTTTACAGTAGCAGTTTATATTTTTAAGTTCTCTCTGTTCTCTCCTATATAGATAGATGAATTTGGAACATTAAATCCAACATGGTTTGTAGTAGCTCTTTGAAACTTGACAAAATAAAAGAGTTTTCAGTTTTGTCTCTATGATTTGTTTCCACTTCATATAGCCCTAAGCAGAGACTGTGGAAAAGCACAGTCATTGAAAGGGGTTGCCAAGCTTCCAAGAAATTAAGAGTTTCCGAAATACCAGCAAGTATTTTTTCACCCAATGTTGATGTTACGTGGTGGTAGTGAGAAGTACTCAAATCCCACTTGGCTCACCAAATTTTGTTCTTCTAGGTTGAAGCATTCGTTTACAGTAGCAGTTTTTATTTTTAGGTTTCATTCTGTTCTCTGCTATAAAGATAGATGAATTTGGAAGTCTAAATACAACATGGTTTGTAGTAGTTCTTTGAAACTTTACAAAATAAAGTAGTTCTCAGTTTTGTCTCAATGGTTTGTTTCCTCTTCAAGTACCCCTAGGAACAGACTGTGGAAAAGCACTTTCATTGAGTGGGGTTACCAATCTTCTAAGAAATAATGAGTTTCCGAAATACCAGTAAATATTTCTTCACGCAATCTTGATGACACTTGGTGGTAATGATCAGGACACAAATCCCACTTGGCTCACCAAATTTTGTTCTTCTAGGTTGAAGCGTTCATCTACAGTAGCAGTTTTTATATTTCGGTTTCACTCTGTTCTCTCCTATATAGATAGATGAATTTGGAATTCTAAATCTAATATGGTTTGTAGTAGCTCTTTGAAACTTGACAAAGTAAAGGAGTTCTCAGTTTTGTCTCTATGATTTGTTTCCGCTTCATGTTGCCCTAAGCAGAGACTGTGGAAAACATTTTCATTGAAAGGGGTTGCCAAGCTTCCAAGAAATTACGAGTTTCCGTAATACCAGCAAATATTTTTTCACCCAAGGTTGATGATACGTGGTGGTAATGATCAGTACACAAATCCCACTTGGCCCACCAAATTTTGTTCTTCTAGGTTGAAGCGTTCGTTTACACTAGCAGTTTTTATTTTTAGGTTTCACTCTGTTCTCTGCTATATAGATAGATGAATTTGGAACTCTAAATCCAACATGGTTTGTAGTAGCTCTTTGAAAGTTGGCAAAATAAAGTAGTACTCAGTTTTGTCTCTATGGTTTGTTTCCGCTTCAATTAGCCCTAGGCACAGTTTGTGGAAAAGCACTTTCATTGAGAGGAGTTGCCAAGCTTCTAAGAAATAATGAGTTTCAGAAATACCAGCAAATATTTTTTCACCCAATCTTGATGATACTTGGTGGTAATGATCAGTACAAAAATCTCACTTGGCTCACCAAATTTTGTTCTTCTGGGTTGAAGCGTTCCTCTACAGTAGCAGTTTTTATTTTTAGGATTCACTCTGTTCTCTCCTATATAGACAGATGAATTTGGATCTCTAAATCCAACATGGTTTGTAGTAGCTCTTTGAAACTTGACAAAATAAAGGAGTTCTCAGTTTTGTCTCTATGGTTTGTTTCCTCTTCAAGTCGCCATAGGCACAGACTGTGGAAAAGCACTTTCATAGAGAGGGGTTGCCAAGCTTTAAAGAAATAACGAGTTTCCGAAATACCAGCAAATATATTTTCACCCAATCTTGATGATACTTGGTGGTAATGATCAGTACACAAATCCACTTGGCTCACCAAATTTTGTTCTAGGTTGAAGCGTTCGTTTACAATTACAGTTTTTATATGTAGGTTTCACTCTGTTCTCTCCTATATAGACAGATGAATTTGGAACTCTAAATCGAACATGGTTTGCAGTAGCTCTTTGAAACTTCTCAAAAAAATTAGTTCTCACATTTGACTCTATGTTTTGTTTCCTCTTCAAGTAGACCTAGGCACAGACTCTGGAAAAGCACTTTCATTGAGAGCGGTTGCCAAGCTTCTATAAAATAAAGAGTTTCCGAAATACCAGCAAATATTTTTTCACCCAAACTTGATGATACTTGGTGATAATGATCAGTACACAAATCCCACTTGGCTCACCAAATTTTGTTCTTCTAGGTTGAAGCGTTCGTTTACAGTAGCAGTTTTTATTTTTAGGTTTCATTCTGTTCTCTGCTATATAGATAGATGAATTTGGAAGTCTAAATCCAACATGGTTTGTAGTAGTTCTTTGAAACTTGACAAAATAAAGTAGTTCTCAGTTTTGTCTCAATGGTTTGTTTCCTCTTCAAATACCCGAAGGAACAGACTGTGGAAAAGCACTTTCATTGAGTGGGGTTGCCAATCTTCTAATAAATAATGAGTTTCCGAAATACCAGCAAATATTTTTTCACCCAATCTTGATGATACTTGGTGATAATGATCAGTACACAAATCCCACTTGGCTCACCAAATTTTGTTCTTCTGGGTGGAAGCGTTCGTTTACAATAGCAGTTTTTATTTTTAGGTTTCATTCTGTTCTCTGCTATATAGATAGATGAATTTGGATATCTAAATCCAACATGGTTTGTAGTAGTTCTTTGAAACTTGACAAAATAAAGTAGTTCTCAGTTTTGTCTCAATGGTTTGTTTCCTCTTCAAGTAGCCCAAGGAACAGACTGTGGAAAAGCACTTTCATTGAGTGGGGTTGCCCATCTTCTAAGAAATAATGAGTTTCCGAAATACCAGCAAATATTTCTTCACGCAATCTTGATGACACTTGTTGGTAATGATCAGGACACAAATCCCACTTGGCTCACCAAATTTTGTTCTTCTAGGTTGAAGCGTTCATCTACAGTAGCAGTTTTATATTTCGGTTTCACTCTGTTCTCTGCTATATAGATAGATGAATTTGGAACTCTAAATCCAAAATCGATTGTAGTAGCTCTTTGAAACTTGAAAAAATAAAGGAGTTCCCAGTTTTGTCTCTATGGTTTGTTTCCTCTTAAAGTAGTCCTAGGCACAGACTGTGGAAAAGCACTTTCATTGAGAGGGGTACCAAGCTTCTAAGAAATAACGAGTTTCCGAAACACCAGCAAATATTTTTCACCCAATCTTGATGATACTTGGTAGTAATGATCGGTACACAAATCTCACTTGACTCACCAAATTTTGTTCTTCTAGGTTGAAGCGTTCTTTTACAGTAGCAGTTTATATTTTTAAGTTCCCTCTGTTCTCTCCTATATAGATTGATGAATTTGGAACTCTAAATCCAACATGGTTTGTAGTAGCTCTTCGAAACTTGACAAAATAAAGGAGTTCTCAGTTTTGTCTCTTTGATTTGTTTCCGCTTCATGTAGCCCTAAGCAGAGACTGTGGAAAAGCACTTTCATTGAAAGGGGTTGCCAAGCTTCCAAGAAATTACGAGTTTCCGAAATACCAGCAAATATTTTTTCACCCAATGTTGATGATACGTGGTGGTAATGACAAGTACACAAATCCCACTTGGCTCACCAAATTTTGTTCTCCTAGGTTGAAGCATTCGTTTACAGTAGCAGTTTTTATTTTTAGGTTTCACACTGTTCCTTCCTATATACATAGATGAATTTGGAACTCTAAATCCAACATGGTTTGTAGTAGCTCTTTGAATGTTGACAAAATAAAGGAGTTCTCAGTTTTGTCTCTATGGTTTGTTTCCTCTTCAAGTAGTCCTAAGCACAGACTGTGGAAAAGCACTTTCATTGAGAGGGGTTGACAAGCTTCTAAGAAATAACGAGTTTCCGAAATACCAGCAAATATTTTTTCACCCAATATTGATGATACTTGGTGGTAATGATCAGTACACAAATCCCACTTGGCTCACCAAATTTTGTTCTCTGGGTTGAAGTGTTCGTCTACAGTAGCAGTTTTTATATTTAGGTTTCACTCTGTTCTCTCCTACATAGATAAATTAGTTTGGAACTCTAAATCCAACATGGTGTGTAATAGCTTTTTGAAACTTGACAAAGTAAAGGAGTTCTCAGTTTTGTCTCTATGGTTTGTTTCCTCTTCAATAGCCCTGGGCACAGACTGTGGAAAAGCACTTTCATTGAGAGGCGTTGTGAAGCTTCTAAGATAGAATGAGTTTCCGAAATACCAGCAAATATTTTTTCTCCCAATCTTGATGATACTTGGTGGTAATGATCAGTACAGAAATCCCACTTGGCCCACTAAATTATGTTCTTCTAGGTTGAAGCGTTCGTCTACAGTCGCAGTTTTTATATTTAGGTTTCTCTCTGTTCTCTCCAATATAGATAGATGAATTTGGAACTCTAAATCCAACATGGTTTGTAGTAGCTCTTTGAAACTTGACAAAATAAAGGAGTTCTCTGTTTTGTCTCTATGGTTTGTTTACTCTTCAAGTAGCCCTTGGCACAGACTGTGGAAAAGCACTTGCATTGAGAGGGTTTGCCAAGCTTCTAAAAAATAACGAGTTTCTGAAATACCAGCAAATATTTTTTCACCCAATCTTGATGATACTTGGTGGTAATGTTCAGTACACAAATCCCACTTGATTCACCAAATTTTGTTCTTCTACGTTGACGCGTTCGTCTACAGTAGCAGTTTTTATATTTAGGTATCACTCTGTTCTCTCCTATATTGATATATGAATTTGGAACTCTAAATCCAACATGGTTTGAAGTAGCTCTTTGAAACTTGACAAAATTATGGAGTTCTCAGTTTTTTCTCTATGGTTTGTTTCCTCTTCAAGTAGGCCTAGGCACAGACTGTGGAAAAGCACTTTCATTGAGAGGGGTTGCCAAGCTTCTAAGAAATAACGAGTTTCCGACTTACCAGCAAATATTTTTTCTCCCAATCTTGATGTAACTTGGTGGTAATGATTGGTACACAAATCTCATTTGACTCACCAAATTTTGTTCTTCTAGGTTGAAGCGTTCCTTTACAGTAGCAGTTTATATTTTTAAGTTCCCTCTGTTCTCTCCTATATAGATAGATGAATTTGGAACTCTAAATCCAACATGGTTTGCAGTAGCTCTTCGAAACTTGACAAAATAAAGGAGTTCTCAGTTTTGTCTCTATGATTTGTTTCCGCTTCATGTAGCCCTAAGCAGAGACTGTGGAAAAGCACTTTCATTGAAAGGGGTTGCCAAGCTTCCAAGAAATTACGAGTTTCCGAAATACCAGCAAATATTTTTTCACACAATGTTGATGATACGTGGTGGTAATGACAAGTACACAAATCCCACTTGGCTCACCAAATTTTGTTCTGCTCGGTTGAAGCATTCGTTTACAGTAGCAGTTTTTATTTTTAGGTTTCACCCTGTTCCTTCCTATATACATAGATGAATTTGAAACTCTAAATCCAACATGGTTTGTAGTAGCTCTTTGAAACTTGACAAAATAAAGGAGTTCTCAGTTTTGTCTCTATGGTTTGTTTCCTCTTCAAGTCGCCCTAGGCACAGAATGTGGAAAAGCAATTTCATGGGGAGGGGTTGCCAAGCTTTTAAGAAATAACGAGTTTCCGAAATACCAGCAAATATTGTTTGACCCAATCTTGATGATACTTGGTGGTAATGATCAGTACACAAATCCACTTGGCTCACCAAATTTTCTTCCTCTAGGTTGAAGCGTTCGCTTACAGTAGCAGTTTTTATTTTTAGGTTTCACTCTGTTCTCTCCTATATAGATAGATGAATTTGGAACTCTAAATCCAACATGGTTTGCAGTAGCTCTCTGAAACTTCTCAAAATAAAGTAGTTCTCACATTTGTCTCCATGTTTTTTTTTCTCTTCAAGTAGACCTAGGCACAGACTGTGGAAAAGCACTTTCATTGAGAGCGGTTGCCAAGCTTCTATAAAATAACGAGTTTCGGAAATACCCACAAATATTTTTTTCACCGAATCTTGATGATACTTGGTGGTAATGATCAGTACACAAATCCCACTTGGCTCACCAAATTTTGTTCTTCTGGGTTGAAGCGTTCGTTTACAGTAGCAGTTTTTATTTTTAGGTTTCAATCTGTTCTCTGCTACATAGATAGATGAATTTGGAGTTCTAAATCCAACATGGTTTGTAGTAGTTCTTTGAAACTTGACAAAATAAAGTAGTGCTCAGTTTTGTTTCAATGGTTTGTTTCCTCTTCAAGTACCCCTAGGAACAGACTGTGGAAAAGCACTTTCATTGAGTGGGGTTGCCAATCTTCTAAGAAATAATGAGTTTCCGAAATACCAGCAAATATTTTTTCACGCAATCTTGATGACACTTGGTGGTAATGATCAGTACAAAAATCCCACTTGGCTCACCAAATTTTGTTCTTCTAGGCTGAAGCGTTCATCTACAGTAGCAGTTTTTACATGTCAGTTTCACTCTGTTCTCTCCTATATAGATAGATGAATTTGGAACTCTAAATCCAATATGGTTTGTTGTAGCTCTTTGAAACTTGACAAAGTAAAGGAGTTCTCAGTTTTGTCTCTATGATTTGTTTCCGCTTCATGTTGCCCTAAGCAGATACTGTGGAAAACATTTTCATTGAAAGGGGTTGCCAAGCTTCCAAGAAATTACGCGTTTCCGAAATTCCAGGAAATATTTTCTCACCCAATGTTAATGATACGTGGTGGTAATGATCAGTACACAAATCCCACTTGGCTCACCAAATTTTGTTCTTCTGGGTTGAAGTGTTTGTCTACAGTAGCAGTTTTTATATTTAGGTTTCACTCTGTTCTCTCCTACATAGATAAATGAATTTGGAACTCTAAATCCAACATGGTGTGTAATAGCTCTTTGAAACTTGACAAAGTAAAGGAGTTCTCAGTTTTGTCTCTATGGTTTTTTTCCTCTTCAAGTAGTCCTAGGCACAGACTGTGGAAAAGCATTTTCATTGAGAGGGGTTGACAAGCTTCTAAGAAATAACGAGTTTCCGAAATACCAGCAAATATTTTTTCACCCAATCTTGATGATACTTGGTGGTAATGATTGGAACACAAATCCCACTTGACTCACCAAATTTTGTTCTTCTAGGTTGAACCGTTCGTTTACAGTAGCAGTTTATATTTTTAAGTGCTCTCTGTTCTCTCCTATATAGATAGATGAATTTGGAACTTTAAATCCAACATGGTTTGTAGTAGCTCTTTGAAACTTGACAAAATAAAGGAGTTCTCGGTTTTGTCTCTATGGTTTGTTTCCGCTTCAAGTAGCCCTAAGAAGAGACTGTGGAAAATCACTTACATTGAGAGGGGTTGCCAAGCTTCCAAGAAATTACGAGTTTCCGATATTCCAGCAAATATTTTTTCACCAAATCTTGATGATACGTGGTGGTAATGACAAGTCCACAAATCCCACTTGGCTCACCAAATTTTCTTCTTCTAGGTTGAAGCGTTCGCTTACAGTAGCAGTTTTTATTTTTAGGTTTCACTCTGTTCTCTCCTATATAGATAGATGAATTTGGAACTCTAAATCCAACATGGTTTGTAGTAGCTCATTGAAACATAACAAAATAAAGGAGTTCTCAGTTTTGTCTTTATGGCTTGTTTCCTCTTCAAGTAGCCCTGGGCACACACGGTGGAAAAGCACTTTCATTGAGAGGGGTTGTCAAGCTTCTAAGAAAGAATGAGTTTCCGAAATAACAGCAAATATTTTTCACCCAATCTTGATGATACTTGGTGGTAAAGATCAGTCCACAAATCCCACTTGGCTCAAAATTTTGTTCTTCTAGGATGAATCGTTCGTTTATAGTAGCAGTTTTTATTTTTAGGTATCATTCTTTCTCTCCTATATAGATAGATGAATTTGGAACTCTAAATCCCACATGGTTTGTAGTAGCTCTTTGAAACTTGACAAAATAAAGGAGTTCTCAGTTTTGTCTCTATGATTTGTTTCCGCTTCATGTAGCCCTAAGCAGAGACTGTGGAAAAGCACTTTCATTGAGAGGGGTTGCCAAGCTTCCAAGAAATTAAGAGTTTCCGAAATACCAGCAAATATTTTTTCACTCAATGTTGATGATACGTGGTGGTAATGACAAGTACACAAATCCCACTTGGCTCACCAAATTTTGTTCTCCTAGGTTTAAGCGTTCGTTTACAGTAGCAGTTTTTATTTTTGGGTTTCACTCTGTTCTCTCCTATATAGACAGATGAATTTGGAACTCTAAATCCAATATTGTTTGCAGTAGCTGTTTGAAACTTGACAAAATAAAGGAGTGCTCAGTTTTGTCTCTATGATTTGTTTCCGCTTCAAGTAGTCCTAAGCAGAGACTGTGGAAAAGCACTTTCATTGAGAGGGGTTACCAAGCTTCCAATAAATTACGAGTTTCGGAAACACCAGCAAATATTTTTTCACCCAATATTCATGGTACTTGGTGGTATTGATAGGTACACAAATCCCACTTGGCTCACCAAGTTTTGTTCTTCTAGGTTGAAGCATTCGTCTACTGTAGCAGTTTTTATATTTAGGTTTCCCTCTGTTCTCTCCTATATAGATAGATGAATTTGGAACTCTAAATCCAACATGGTTTACAGTAGCTCTTTGAAACTTGACAAAATAACCTAGTTCTCAGTTTTGTCTCTATATTTTGTTTCCTCTTCAAGTAGTCCTGGCACAGACTGTGGAAAAGCACTTTCATTGAGAGGGGTTGCCAAGCTTCTAAGAAATAACGAGTTTCCGAAATGCCAGCAAATATTTTTTCACCTCATCTTGATGATACTTGGTGGTAATGATCAGTACACAAATCACACTTGGCTCACCAAATTTTGTTCTTCTAGGTTTAAGCGTTCGTTTACAGTAGCAGTTTTTATATGTAGGTTTCACTCTTTTCTCTCCTATATAGACAGATGAATTTGGAACTCTAAATCCAACATGGTTTGCAGTAGCTCTTTGAAACGTGGCAAAATAAAGTAGTTCTCAGTTTTGTCTCTATGTTTTCTTTCCTCTTCAAGTAGACCTTGGCACAGACTGTGGAAAAGCACTTTCATTGAGAGTGGTTGCCAAGCTTCTATAAAATAACGAGTTTCCGAAAAACCAACAAATATATTTTCACCGAATCTTGATGATACTTGGTGGTAATGATCAGTACAAAAATCCCAGTTGACTCACCAAATTTTGGTCTTCTAGGTTGAAGGGTTCGTTTACAGTAGCAGTTTTTAATTTTAGGTTTCACTCTGTTCTCTGCTATATAGATAGAAGATTTTGGAACTCTAAATCCAACATGGTTTGTAGTAGTTCTTTGAAACTTGACAAAATAAAGGAGGTCTCAGTTTTTTCTCAAGGGTTTGTTTCCTCTTCAAGTAGCCCTGGGAACAGACTGTGGAAAAGCACTTTCATTGAGTGGGGTTGCCAATCTTCTAAGAAATAACAAGTTTCCGAAATACCAGCAAATATTTTTTCACGCAATCTTGATGACACTTGGTGGTAATGATCAGTACACAAATCCCACTTGGCTCACCAAATTTTGATCGTCTAGGTTGAAGCGTTCATCTACAGTATCAGTTTTTATATTTAGGTTTCACTCTGTTCTCTCCTATATAGATAGATGAATTTGGAACTCTAAATCCAACATGGTTTGTAGTAGCTCAATGAAACATAACAAAATAAAGCAGTTCTCAGTTTTGTCTCTATGGTTTGTTTCCTCTTCAATAGCCCTGGGCACAGACTGTGGAAAAGCACTTTCATTGAGAGGGGTTGTCAAGCTTCTAAGATAGAATGAGTTTCCGAAATACCAGCAAATATTTTTTCACCCAATCTTGATGATACTTGGTGGTAATGATCAGTACACAAATCCCACTTGGCTCACTAAATTGTGTTCATCTAGGTTGAAGCGTACGTCTACAGTAGCAGCTTTTATATTTAGGTTTCACTCTGTTCTCTTCTATATTGATAGATGAATTTGGAACTCTAAATCCAACATGGTTTGTTGTAGCACTTTCTAACTTGACAAAATAAAGGAGTTCTCAGTTTTTTCTTTATGGTTTGTTTCCTCTTCAAGTAGCCCTAGGCACCGACGGTGGTAAAGCACTTTCATTGAGAGGGGTTGCCAAGCTTCTAAGAAATAACGAGTTTCCGAAATACCAGCAAATATTTTTTCACCAAATGTTGATGATACTTGGTGGTAATGATCAGTACACAAATCCCACTTGGCTCACCAAATTTTGTTCTTCTAGGTTGAAGCGTTCGTCTACTGTAGCAGTTTTTATATTTAGGTTTCCCTCTGTTCTCTCCTATATAGATAGATGAATTTGAAACTCTAAATCCAACATGGTTTACAGTAGCTCTATGAAACTTGACAAAATAACGTAGTTCTCAGTTTTGTCTCTATGTTTTGTTTTCTCTTAAGTAGAACTAGGCACAGACTGTGGAAAAGCACTTTCATTGAGAGCGGTTGCAAGGCTTCTATAAAATAACGAGTTTCCAAAATACCCACAAATATTTTTTCACCGAATCTTGATGATACTTGGTGGTAATGATCAGTACACAAATCCCACTTGGCTCACCAAATTTTGATCTTCAAGGTTGAAGCGTTCGTTTACAGTGGCAGTTTATATTTTTAGGTTTCACTATGTTCTCTGCGACATAGATAGATGAATTTGGAACTCTAAATCCAACATGGTTTGTAGTAGTTCTTTGAAAGTTGACAAAATAAAGAGTTCTCAGTTTTGTCTCAATGGTTTGTTTCCTCTTCAAGTAGCCCTAGGCACAGACTGTGGAAAAGCACTTTCATTGAGTGGAGTTGCCTATCTTCCAAGAAATAACGAGTTTCCGAAATACCAGAAAATATTTTTTCATGCAATCTTGATGACACTTGGTGGTAATGATCAGTACACCAATCCCACTTGGCTCACCAAATTTTGTTCTTCTAGGTTGAAGCCTTCGTTTACAGTAGCAGTTTATATTTTTAGGTTTCACTATGTTCTCTGCTATATAGATAGATGAATTTGGAACTCTAAATCCAATATGGTTTGTAGTAGCTCTTTGAAACTTGACAAAGTAAAGGAGTTCTCAGTTTTGTCTCTATGATTTGTTTCCGCTTCATGTAGCCCTAAGCAGAGACTGTGGAAAAGCACTTTCATTGAAAGGGGTTGCCAAGCTTCCAAGAAATTACGAGTTCCCGAAATACCAGCAAATATTATTTCACCAAGGTTGATGATACGTGGTGGTAATGATCGGTACACATATCCTACTTGACTCACCAAATTTTGATCTTCTAGGTTGAAGCGTTCGTTTACAGTAGCAGTTTATATTTTTAAGTTCCCTCTGTTCTCTCATATATAGATAGATGAATTTGGAACTTTAACTCCATCATGGTTTGTAGTAGCTCTTTGAAACTTGACAAAATAAAGGAATTTTCAGTTTTGTCTCTATGATTTGTTTCTGCGTCATATAGCCCTAAGAAGAAACTGTGGAAAAGCACTTTCATTGAAAGTGGTTGCCAAGCTTCCAAGAAATTACGAGTTTCCGAAATACTAGAAATATTTTTTCACCCAATGTTGATGTTACGTGGTGGTAGTTACAAGTACACAAATCCCACTTGGCTCACCAAATTTTGTTCTTCTAGGTTGAAGCATTCGTTTACACTAGCAGTTTTTATTTTTAGGTTTCACTCTGTTCTCTCCTATATAGATAGATGAATTTGGAACTCTAAATCCAAAATGGTTTATAGTAGCTCTTTGAAACTTGACAAAATAAAGGAGTTCTCAGTTATGTCTCTAGGATTTGTTTCCGCTTCATGTAGCCCTAAGCAGAGACTGTGGAAAAGCACTTTCATTGAAAGGGGTTGCCAAGCTTCCAAGAAATTACGAGTTTCCGAAATACCAGCAAATATTTTTTCACCCAATGTTGATGATACGTGGTGGTAATGACAAGTACACAAATCCCCCTTGGCTCACCAAATATTGTTCTCCTAGGTTGAAGCGTTCGTTTACAGTAGCAGTTTTTATTTTTAGGTTTCACTCTGTTCCTTCCTATATACATAGATGAATTTGGAACTCTAAATCCAACATGGTTTGTAGTAGCTCTTTGAAAGTTGACAAAATAAAGGAGTTCTCAGTTTTGTCTCTATGGTTTGTTTCCTCTTCAAATAGCCCTAGGCACAGACTGTGGAAAAGCACTTTCATTGATAGGGGTTGCCAAGCTTCTAAGAAATAACGAGTTTCCGAAATACCAGCAAATATTTTTTTACCCAATGTTGATGATACTTGGTGGTAATGATCAGTACAGAAATCTCACTTGGCTCACCAAATTTTGTTCTCTTAGGTTGAAGCGTTCGTTTACAGTAGCAGTTTTTATTTTCAGGTTTCACTCTGTTCTCTCCTATATAGACAGATGAATTTGGAACTCTAAATCCAATATTGTTTGCAGTAGCTGTTTGAAACTTGACAAAATAAAGGAGTGCTCAGTTTTGTCTCTATGATTTGTTTCCGCTTCAAGTAGTCCTAAGCAGAGACTGTGGAAAAGCACTTTCATTGAGAGGGGTTTCCAACCGTCCAAGAAATTACGAGTTTCCGAAATACCAGCAAATATTTTTTCACCCAATATTCATGATACTTGGTGGTATTGATAGGTACAAAAATCCCACTTGGCTCACCAAATTTTGTTCTTCTGGGTTGAAGCGTTCGTCAACAGTAGCAGTTTTTATATTTAGGTTTCACTCTGTTCTCTCCTACATAGATAGTGAGTTTGGAACTCTAAATCCAACATGGTGTGTAATAGCTCTTTGAAACTTGACAAAGTAAAGGAGTTCTCAGTTTTGTCTCTATGGTTTGTTTCCTCTTCAAGTAGTCCTAGGCACAGACTGTGGAAAAGCACTTTCATTGACAGGGGTTGACAAGCTTCTAAGAAATAACGAGTTTCCGAAATACCAGCAAATATTTTTTCACCCAATCTTGATGATACTTGGTGGTAATGATTGGTACACAAATCCCACTTGACTCACCAAATTTTGTTCTTCTAGGTTGAACCGTTCGTTTACAGTATCAGTTCATATTTTTAAGTTCTCTCTGTTTTCTCCTATATAGATAGAAGAATTTGGAACTTTAAATCCAACATGGTTTGTAGTAGCTCTTTGAAACTTGACAAAATAAAGGAGTTTTCAGTTTTGTCTCTATGATTTGTTTCCGCTTCATATAGCCCTAAGCAGAGACTGTGGAAAAGCACAGTCATTGAAAGGGGTTGCCAAGCTTCCAAGAAATTAAGAGTTTCCGAAATACCAGCAAGTATTTTTTCACCCAATGTTGATGTTACGTGGTGGTAGTGACAAGTACACAAATCCCACTTGGCTCACCAAATTTTGTTCTTCTAGGGTGAAGCGTTCGTTTACACTAGCAGTTTTTATTTTTAGGTTTCACTCTGTTCTCTGCTATATAGATAGTTGAATTTGGAACTCTAAATCCAACATGGTTTGTAGTAGCTCTTTGAAAGTTGGCAAAATAAAGTAGTTCTCAGTTTTGTCTCTATGGTTTGTTTCCGCTTCAAGTAGCCCTAGGCACAGACTGTGGAAAAGCACTTTCATAGAGAGGGGTTGCCAAGCTTTTAAGAAATAACGAGTTTCCGAAATACCAGCAAACATATTTTCACCCAATCTTGATGATACTTGGTGGTAATGATCAGTACACAAATCGCACTTGGCTCACCAAATTTTGTTCTTCTGGGTTGAAGCGTTCCTCTACAGTAGCAGTTTTTATTTTTAGAATTCACTCTGTTCTCTCCTATATAGACAGATGAATTTGGAACTCTAAATCCAACATGGTTTGTAGTAGCTCTTTGAAACTTGACAAAATAAAAGAGTTCTCAGTTTTGTCTCTATGGTTTGTTTCCGCTTCAAGTAGCCTTAAGCAGAGACTGTGGAAAAGCACTTACATTGAGAGGGGTTGCCAAGCTTCCAAGAAATTACGAGTTTCCGAAATTCCAGCAAATATTTTTTCACCCAATCTTGATGATACGTGGTGGTAATGACAAGTCCACAAATCCCACTTGGCTCACCAAATTTTCTTCTTCTAGGTTGAAGCGTTCGCTTACACTAGCAGTTTTTATTTTAGGTTTCACTCTTTTCTCTCCTATATAGATAGATGAATTTGGAACTCTACATCCAACATGGTTTGTAGTAGCTCTTTGAAACATAACAAAATAAAGGAGTTCTCAGTTTTGTCTCTATGGTTTGTTTCCTCTTCAATAGCCCTGGGCACAGACTGTGGAAAAGCACTTTCATTGAGAGGGGTTGTGAAGCTTCTAAGATAGAATGAGTTTCCGAAATACCAGCAAATATTTTTTCACCCAATCTTGATGATACTTGGTGGTAATGATCAGTGCACAAATCCCACTTGTCCCACTAAATTATGTTCTTCTAGGTTGAAGCGTTCGTGTACAGTAGCAGTTTTTATATTTAGGTTTCTCTCTGTTCTCTCCAATATAGATAGATGAATTTGGAACTCTAAATCCAACATGGTTTGTAGTAGCTCTTTGAAACTTGACAAAATAAAGGAGTTCTCAGTTTTGTCTCTATGGTTTGTTTACTCTTCAAGTAGCCCTAGGCACAGACTGTGGAAAAGCACTTGCATTGAGAGGGTTTGCCAAGCTTCTAAAAAATAACGAGTTTCTGAAATACCAGCAAATATTTTTTCACCCAATCTTGATGATACTTGGTGGAAATGATCAGTACACAAATCCCACTTGATTCACCAAATTTTGTTCTTCTACGTTGACGCGTTCGTCTACAGTAGCAGTTTTTATATTTAGGTATCACTCTGTTCTCTCCTATATTGATAGATGAATTTGGAACTCTAAATCCAACATGGTGTGAAGTAGCTCGTTGAAACTTGACAAAATTATGGAGTTCTCAGTTTTCTCTTTATGGTTTGTTTCCTCTTCAAGTACTCCTAGGCACAGACTGTGGAAAAGCACTTTCATTGAGAGGGGTTTCCAAGCTTCTAAGAAATAGTTTCCGAATTACCAGCTAATATTTTTTCACCCAGACTTGATGATACTTGTTGGTAATGATTGCTACACAAATCTCACTTGACTCACCAAATATTGTTCCTCTGGGTTGAAGCGTTCGTTTACAGTAGCAGTTTATATTTTTAAGTTTCCTCTGTTCTGTCCTATATAGATAGATGAATTTGGAACTCTGAATCCAACATGGTTTGTAGTAGCTCTTCGAAACTTGACAAAATAAAGGAGTTCTCAGTTTTGTCTCTATGATTTGTTTCCTCTTCATGTAGCCCTAAGCATAGACTGTGGAAAAGCACTTTCATTGAAAGGGGTTGCCAAGCTTCCAAGAAATTAAGAGTTTCCGAAATACCAGCAAATATTTTTTCACCCAATGTTGATGATACGTGGTGGTAATGACAAGTACAAAAATCCCACTTGGCTCACCAAATTTTGTTCTCCAAGGTTGAAGCGTTCGTTTACAGTAGCAGTTTTTATTTTTGGTTTCACTCTCTTCCTTCCTATATACATTGATGAAATTAGAACTCTAAATCCAACATGGTTTGTAGTAGATCTTTGAATGTTGAAAAAATAAAAGAGCTCTCAGTTTTGCCTCTATGGTTTGTTTACTCTTCAAGTAGCCCTAGGCACAGACTGTGGAAAAGCACTTTCATTGAGAGGGGTTCCCAAGCTTTTAAGAAATAACGAGTTTTTGAAATACCAGCAAATATTTTTTCACCCAATCTTGATGATACTTGGTGGTAATGATCGGTACACAAATCCCACTTGGCTCACCAAATTTTCTTCTTCTATGTTGACGCATTCGTCTACAGTAGCAGTTTTTATATTTAGGTTTCACTCTGTTCTCTCCTATATTGGTAGATGGATTTGGAACTCTAAATCCAACAAGGTTTGTAGTAGCTCTTTGAAACTTGAAAAAATAAACGAGTTCTCAGTTTTTTCTCTATGGTTTGTTTCCTCTTCAAGTAGTCCTAGGCACAGACTGTGGAAAAGCACTTTCTTGAGAGGGGTTTCCAAGCTTCTAAGAAATAACGAGTTTCTGTAGTACCAGCAAATATTTTTTCACTCAATCTTGATGATAACTGGTGGTATTGATTGGTACACAAATCTCACTTGACTCACCAAATTTTGCTCTTCTAGGTTGAAGAGTTCGTTTACAGTAGCAGTTTATATTTTTATGTTCCCTCTGTTCTCTCCTATATAGATAGATGAATTTGGAACTCTAAATCCAACATGGTTTGTAGTAGCTCTTTGAAACTTGACAAAATAATGGAGTTCTCAGTTTTGTCTCTATGGTTTGTTTCCTCTTCAAGTAGTCCTAGGCACAGACTGTGGAAAAGCACTTTCATTGAGAGGGGTTGACAATCTTCTAAGAAATAACGAGTTTCCGAAATACCAGCAAATATTTTTTTACCCAATCTTGATGATACTTGGTGGTAATTATTGGTACACAAATCCCACTTGACTCACCAAATTTTGTTCTTCTAGGTTGAACCGTTCGTTTACAGTAGCAGTTTACATTTTTAAGTTCTCTCTGTTCTCTCCTATATAGATAGATGAATTTGGAACATTAAATCCAACATGGTTTGTAGTAGCTCTTTGAAACTTGACAAAATAAAAGAGTTTTCAGTTTTGTCTCTATGATTTGTTTCCACTTCATATAGCAATAAGCAGAGACTGTGGAAAAGCACTTTCATTGAAAGGGATTGCCAAGCTTCCAAGAAATTAAGAGTTTCCGAAATACCAGCAAGTATTTTTTCACCCAATGTTGATGTTACGTGGTGGTAGTGACAAGTACACAAATCCCACTTGGCTCACCAAATTTTGTTCTTCTAGGTTGAAGCGTTCGTTTACAGTAGCAGTTTTTATTTTTAGGTTTCATTCTGTTCTCTGCTATAGAGATAGATGAATTTGGAAGTCTAAATCCAACATGGTTTGTAGTAGTTCTTTGAAACTTGACAAAATAAAGTAGTTCTCAGTTTTGTCTCAATGGTTTGTTTCCTCTTCAAGTACCCCTAGGAACAGACTGTGGAAAAGCACTTTCATTGAGTGGGGTTACCAATCTTCTAAGAAATAATGAGTTTCCGAAATACCAGTAAATATTTCTTCACGCAATCTTGATGACACTTGGTGGTAATGATCAGGACACAAATCCCACTTGGCTCACCAAATTTTGTTCTTCTAGGTTGAAGCGTTCATCTACAGTAGCAGTTTTTATATTTCGGTTTCACTATGTTCTCTCCTATATAGATAGATGAATTTGGAATTCTAAATCTAACATGGTTTGTAGTAGCTCTTTGAAACTTGACAAAGTAAAGTAGTTCTCAGTTTTGTCTCTATGATTTGTTTCCGCTTCATGTTGCCCTAAGCAGAGACTGTGGAAAACATTTTCATTGAAAGGGGTTGCCAAGCTTCCAAGAAATTACGAGTTTCCGAAATACCAGCAAATATTTTTTCACCCAAGGTTGATGATACGTGGTGGTAATGATCGGTACACAAATCCCACTTGGCCCACCAAATTTTGTTCTTCTAGGTTGAAGCGTTCGTTTACACTAGCAGTTTTTATTTTTAGGTTTCACTCTGTTCTCTGCTATATAGATAGATGAATTTGGAACTCTAAATCCAACATGGTTTGTAGTAGCTCTTTGAAAGTTGGCAAAATAAAGTAGTTCTCAGTTTTGTCTCTATGGTTTGTTTCCGCTTCAATTAGCCCTAGGCACAGTTTGTGGAAAAGCACTTTCATTGAGAGGAGTTGCCAAGCTTCTAAAAAATAATGAGTTTCAGAAATACCAGCAAATATTTTTTCACCCAATCTTGATGATACTTGGTGGTAATGATCAGTACAAAAATCTCACTTGGCTCACCAAATTTTGTTCTTCTGGGTTGAAGCGTTCCTCTACAGTAGCAGTTTTTATTTTTAGGATTCACTCTGTTCTCTCCTATATAGACAGATGAATTTGGAACACTAAATCCAACATGGTTTGTAGTAGCTCTTTGAAACTTGACAAAATAAAGGAGTTCTCAGTTTTGTCTCTATGGTTTGTTTCCTCTTCAAGTCGCCCTAGGCACAGACTGTGGAAAAGCACTTTCATAGAGAGGGGTTGCCAAGCTTTTAAGAAATAACGAGTTTCCGAAATACCAGCAAATATATTTTCACCCAATCTTGATGATACTTGGTGGTAAGGATCAGTACACAAATCCACTTGGCTCACCAAATTTTGTTCTAGGTTGAAGCGTTCGTTTACAATTACAGTTTTTATATGCAGGTTTCACTCTGTTCTCTCCTATATAGACAGATGAATTTGGAACTCTAAATCCAACATGGTTTGCAGTAGCTCTTTGAAACTTCTCAAAATAAAGTAGTTCTCACATTTGACTCTATGTTTTGTTTCCTCTTCAAGTAGACCTAGGCACAGACTGTGGAAAAGCACTTTCATTGACAGCGGTTGCCAAGCTTCTATAAAATAAAGAGTTTCCGAAATACCAGCAAATGTTTTTTCACCCAATCTTGATGATACTTGGTGATAATGATCAGTACACAAATCCCACTTGGCTCACCAAATTTTGTTCTTCTGGGTTGAAGCGTTCGTTTACAATAGCAGTTTTTATTTTTAGGTTTCATTCTGTTCTCTGCTATATAGATAGATGAATTTGGAAGTCTAAATCCAACATGGTTTGTAGTAGTTCTTTGAAACTTGACAAAATAAAGTAGTTCTCAGTTTTGTCTCAATGGTTTGTTTCCTATTCAAATACCCGAAGGAACAGACTGTGGAAAAGCACTTTCATTGAGTGGGGTTGCCAATCTTCTAAGAAATAATGAGTTTCCGAAATACCAGCAAATATTTTTTCACCCAATCTTGATGATACTTGGTGATAATGATCAGTACACAAATCCCACTTGGCTCACCAAATTTTGTTCTTCTGGGTTGAAGCGTTCGATTACAATAGCAGTTTTTATTTTTAGGTTTCATTCTGTTCTCTGCTATATAGATAGATGAATTTGGAAGTCTAAATCCAACATGGTTTGTAGTAGGTCTTTGAAATTTGACAAAATAAAGTAGTTCTCAGTTTTGTCTCAATGGTTTGTTTCCTCTTCAAGTACCCCAAGGAACAGACTGTGGAAAAGCACATTCATTGAGTGGGGTTGCCAATCTTCTAAGAAATAATGAGTTTCCGAAATACCAGCAAATATTTCTTCACGCAATCTTGATGACACTTGGTGGTAATGATCAGGACACAAATCCCACTTGGCTCACCAAATTTTGTTCTTCTAGGTTGAAGCGTTCATCTACAGTAGCAGTTTTATATTTCTGTTTCACTCTGTTCTCTCCTATATAGATAGATGAATTTGGAATTCTAAATGCAATATGGTTTGTAGTAGCTCTTCGAAACTTGACAAAGTAAAGGAGTTCTCAGTTTTGTCTCTATGATTTGTTTCCGCTAGATGTTGCCCTAAGCAGAGACTGTGGAAAACATTTTCATTGAAAGGGGTTGCCAAGCTTCCAAGAAATTACAAGATTCCGAAATACCAGCAAATATTTTTTCAACCAAGGTTGATTATACGTGTTGGTAATGATCGGTACACAAATCCGACTTGGCCCACTAAATTTTGTTCTTCTAGGTTGAAGCGTTCGTCTACAGTAGCAGTTTTTATTTTTAGGTTTCACTCTGTTCTCTGCTATATAGATAGATGAATTTGGAACTCTAAATCCAAAATCGATTGTAGTAGCTCTTTGAAACTTGAAAAAATATAGGAGTTCTCAGTTTTGTCTCTATGGTTTGTTTCCTCTTAAAGTAGTCCTAGGCACAGACTGTGGAAAAGCACTTTCATTGAGAGGGGTTACCAAGCTTCTAAGAAATAACGAGTTTAAGAAATACCAGCAAATATTTTTTCACCCAATATTGATGATACTTGGTGGTAATGATCAGTACACAAATCCCACTTGGCTCACCAAATTTTGTTCTTCTGGGTTGAAGCGTTCGTCTACAGTAGCAGTTTTTATATTTAGGTTTCACTCTGTTCTCTCCTACATAGATAAATTAGTTTGGAACTCTAAATCCAACATGGTGTGTAATAGCTTTTTGAAACATGACAAAGTAAAGGAGTTCTCAGTTTTGTCTCTATGGTTTGCTTCCTCTTCAAGTACTCCTAGGCACAGATTGTGGAAAAGCACTTTCATTGAGAGGGGTTGACAATCTTCTAAGAAATAACGAGTTTCCGAAATACCAGCAAACATTTTTTCACCCAATGTTGATGATACTTGGTGGTAATGATCAGTACACAAATCCCACTTTTCTCACCTAATTTTGTTCTTCTGGGTTGAAGCGTTCCTCTACAGTAGCAGTTTTTATTTTTAGGATTCACTCTGTTCTCTCCTATATAGACAGATGAATTTGGAACTCTAAATCCAACATGGTGTGTAATAGCTCTTCGAAACTTGAAAAAGTAAAGGATTTCTCAGTTTTGTCTCTATGGTTTGTTTAATCTTCAAATCGCCCTAGGCACAGATTGTGGAAAAGCACTTTCATTTAGAGGGGTTGCCAAGCTTTTAAGAAATAACAAGTTTCCGAAATACCAGCAAATATTTTTCACCCAATCTTGATAATACTTGGTGGTAATGATCGGTACACAAATCCCACTTGGCTCACCAAATTTTCTTCTTCTATGTTGATGCGTTCGTTTACAGTAGCAGTTTTTATTTTTAGGTTTCATTCTGTTCTCTCCTATATAGATAGATGAATTTGGAACTCTAAATCCAACATGGTTTGTAGTAGCTCTTTGAAACTTGACAAAATAAAGGAGTTCTCAGTTTTGTCTCTATGGTTTGTTTCCTCTTCAGTAGCCCTGAGCACAGACTGTGGAAAAGCACTTTCATTGAGAGGGGTTGTCAAGCTTCAAAGATAGAAAGAGTTTCCCAAATACCAGCAAATATTTTTTCACCCAATGTTGATGATACTTGGGGGTAATGATCAGTACACAAATCCCACTTGGCTCACCAAATTTTGTTCTTCTAGGTTGAAGCGTTCGTTTACAGTGGCAGTTTATATTTTTAGGTTTCACTATGTTCTCTGCTATATAGATAGATGAATTTGGAACTCTAAATCCAACATGGTTTGTAGTAGTTCTTTGAAAGTTGACAAAATAAAGAGTTCTCAGTTTTGTCTCAATGGTTTGTTTCCTCTTCAAGTAGCCTTAGGCACAGACTGTGGAAAAGCAGTTTCATTGAGTGGAGTTGCCTATCTTCCAAGAAATAACGAGTTTCCGAAATACCAGAAAATATTTTTTCACCAAGGTTGATGATACGTGGTGGTAATGATCGGTACACAAATCCCACTTGACTCACCAAATTTTGTTCTTCTAGGTTGAAGCGTTCGTTTACAGTAGCAGTTTATATTTTTAAGTTCCCTCTGTTCTCTCATATATAGATAGATGAATTTGGAACTTTAAATCCATCATGGTTTTTAGTAGCTCTTTGAAAGTTGACAAAATAAAGGAATTTTCAGTTTTGTCTCTATGATTTGTTTCTGCTTCATATAGCCCTAAGAAGAGACTGTGGAAAAGCACTTTCATTGAAAGTGGTTGCCAAGCTTCCAAGAAATTACGAGTTTCCGAAATACTAGAAAATATTTTTTCACCCAATGTTGATGTTACGTGCTGGTAGTTACAAGTACACAAATCCCACTTGGCTCACCAAATTTTGTTCTTCTAGGTTGAAGCGTTCGTTTACACTAGCAGTTTTTATTTTTAGGTTTCACTCTGTTCTCTCCTATATAGATAGATGAATTTGGAACTCTAAATCCAAAATGGTTTATAGTAGCTCTTTGAAACTTGACAAAATAAAGGAGTTCTCAGTTATGTCTCTAGGATTTGTTTCCGCTTCATGTAGCCCTAAGCAGAGACTGTGGAAAAGCACTTTCATTGAAAGGGGTTGCCAAGCTTCCAAGAAATTACGAGTTTCCGAAATACCAGCAAATATGTTTTCACCCAATGTTGATGAAACGTGGTGGTAATGACAAGTACACAAATCCCCCTTGGCTCACCAAATATTGTTCTCCTAGGTTGAAGCGTTCGTTTACAGTAGCAGTTTTTATTTTTAGGTTTCACTCTGTTCCTTCCTATATACATATATGAATTTGGAACTCTAAATACAACATGGTTTGTAGTAGCTCTTTGAAAGTTGACAAAATAAAGGAGTTCTCAGTTTTGTCTCTATGGTTTGTTTCCTCTTCAAATAGCCCTAGGCACAGACTGTGGAAAAGCACTTTCATTGAGAGGGGTTGCCAAGCTTCTAAGAAATAACGAGTTTACGAAATACCAGCAAATATTTTTTTACCCAATGTTGATGATACTTGGTGGTAATGATCAGTATAGAAATCTCATTTGGCTCACCAAATTTTGTTCTCTTAGGTTGAAGCGTTCGTTTACAGTAGCAGTTTTTATTTTCAGGTTTCACTCTGTTCTCTCCTATATAGACAGATGAATTTGGAACTCTAAATCCAATATTGTTTGCAGTAGCTCTTTGAAACTTGACAAAATATAGGAGTGCTCAGTTTTGTCTCTATGATTTGTTTCCGCTTCAAGTAGTCCTAAGCAGAGACTGTGGAAAAGCACTTTCATTGAGAGGGGTTTCCAACCGTCCAAGAAATTACGAGTTTCCGAAATACCAGCAAATATTTTTTCACCCAATATTCATAATACTTGGTGGTATTGATAGGTACACAAATCCCACTTGGCTCACCAAATTTTGTTCTGCTTGGTTGAAGCGTTCGTCTAAAGTAGCAGTTTTTATATTTTGGTTTCACTCTGTTCTCTCCTATATATATTGATGAATTTGGAACTCTAAATCCAACATGGTTTGCAGTAGCTCTTTGAAACTTGACAAAATAAAAGAGTTCTCAGTTTGTCTCTATGTTTTGTTTCCTCTTCATGTAGCCCTAGGCACCGACGGTGGAAAAGCACTTTCATTGAGAGGGGTTGCCAAGCTTCTAAGAAATAACGAGTTTCCGAAATACCAGCAAATATTTTTTCACCCAATGTTGATGATACTTGGTGGTAATGATCAGTACACAAATCCCACTTGGCTCACCAAATTCTGTTCTTCTAGGTTGAAGCGTTCGTCTACTGTAGCAGTTTTTATATTTAGGTTTCCCTCTGTTCTCTCCTATATAGATAGATGAATTTGAAACTCTAAATCCAACATGGTTTACAGTAGCTCTTTGAAACTTGACAAAATAACGTAGTTCTCAGTTTTGTCTCTATGTTTTGTTTCCTCTTCAAGTAGAACTAGGCACAGACTGTGGAAAAGCACTTTCATTGAGAGCGGTTGTCAAGCTTCTATAAAATAACGAGTTTCCAAAATACCCACAAATATTTTTTCACCGAATCTTGATGATACTTGGTGGTAATGATCAGTACACAAATCCCACTTGGTTCACCAAATTTTGTTCTTCTAGGTTGAAGCGTTCGTTTACAGTAGCAATTTATATTTTTAGGTTTCACTATGTTCTCTGCTATATAGATAGATGAATTTGGAACTCTAAATCCAACATGGTTTGTAGTAGTTCTTTGAAAGTTGACAAAATAAAGAGTTCTCAGTTTTGTCTCAATGGTTTGTTTCCTCTTCAAGTAGCCCTAGGCACAGACTGTGGAAAAGCACTTTCATTGATTGGGGTTGCCTATCTTCCAAGAAATAACGAGTTTCCGAAATAGCAGAAAATATTTTTTCACGCAATCTTGATGACACTTGGTGGTAATGATCAGTACACAAATCCCACTTGGCTCACCAAATTTTGTTCTTCTAGGTTGAAGCGTTCGTTTACAGTAGCAGTTTTTATTTTTAGGTTTCACTATGTTCTCTGCTATATAGATAGATGAATTTGGAACTCTAAATCCAGTATGGTTTGTAGTAGCTCTTTGAAACTTGAGAAAGTAAAGGAGTTCTCAGTTTTGTCTCTATGATTTGTTTCTGCTTCATGTAGCCCTAAGCAGTGACTGTGGAAAAGCACTTTCATTGAAAGGGGTTGCCAAGCTTCCAAGAAATTACGAGTTTCCGAAATTCCAGCAAATATTTTTTCACCAATGTTGATGATACGTGGTGGTAATGACAAGTACACAAATCCCACTTGGCTCACCAAGTTTTGTTCTTCTAGGTTGAAGCGTTCGTTTATAGTAGCAGTTTATATTTTTAAGTTCCCTCTGTTCTCTCATATATAGATAGATGAATTTGGAACTTTAAATCCATCATGGTTTGTAGTAGCTCTTTGAAACTTGACAAAATAAAGGAGTTCTCAGTTTTGTCTCTATGGTTTGTTTCCTCTTCAAGTAGCCCTAGGCACAGACGGTGGAAAAGCACTTTCATTGAGAGGGGTTGCCAAGCTTCTAAGAAATAACGAGTTTTCGAAATACCAGCAAACATTTTTACTCCCACTGTTGATAATACTTGGTGGTAATGATCAGTACACCAATCCCACTTGGCTCACCACATTTTGTTCTTCTAGGTTGAAGTGTTCGTCTACTGTAGCAGTTTTTAAATTTAGGTTTCCCTCTGTTCTCTCCTATATAGATATATGAATTTGGAACTCTAAATCCAACACGGTTTGCAGTAGCTCTTTGAAACTTGACAAAATAAAGGAGTTCTCAGTTTTGTCTCTATGATTTGTTTCCTCTTCAAGTAGCCCTAGGCACAGACGGTCTAAACCCAATTTCATTGAGAGAGGTTGCTAAGCTTCCAAGAAATTATGAGTTTCCGAACTACCAGCAAATATTTTCTCACCCAAGCTTGATGATACTTGCTGATTAAGATCGTTACACAAATCCCACTTGACTCACCAGATTTTGTTCTTCTAGGTTGAAGCGTTCGTCTACAGTAGCAATTTTTATATTTAGGTTTCACTCTGTTCTCTGCTATACAGATAGATGAATTTGGAACTCTAAATCCAACATGGTTTGTAGTAGCTCTTTGAAATTTGACAAAATAAAGGAGTTCTCAGTTTTGTCTCTATGATTTGTTTCCGCTTCATGTAGCCCTAAGCAGTGACTGTGGAAAAGCACTTTCCTTGAGAGGGGTTGCCAAGCTTCCAAGAAATTATGAGTTTCTGAAATACCAGCAAATATTTTTTCACCCAATCTTGATGACACTTGGTGGTAATGACAAGTCCACAAATCCCACTTGGCTCACCAAATTTTGTTCTTCTAGGATGAAGCGTTCGTCTACAGTAGCAATTTTTATATTTAGGTTTCACTCTGTTCTCTCCTATATAGATAGATGAATTTGGAACTCTAAATCCAATATGGTTTGCAGTAGCTCTTTGAAACTTGACAAAGTAAAGGAGTTCTCAGTTTTGTCTCTATGATTTGTTTCCGCTTCATGTAGCCCTATGCAGGGACTGTGAAAAAGCACTTTCGTTGAAAGGGGTTGCCAACCTTCCAAGAAATTACGAGTTTCCGAAATACCAGCAAATATTTTTTCACCCAATGTTGATGATACTTGGTGGTAATGATCACTACACAAATCCCACTAGGCTCACCAAATTTTGTTCTTCGAGATTGAAGCGTTCGTCTACATTAGCAGTTTTTATATTTAGGTTTCCCTCTGTTCTCTCCTATATAGATAGATGAATTTGGAACTCTAAATCCAACATGGTTTGCAGTAGCTCTTTGAAACTTGACAAAATAAAGTAGTTCTCAGTTTTCTCTCTATGTTTTGTTTCCTCTTCAAGTAGCCCTTGGCACAGACTGTGGAAAATAACTTTCATTGAGAGGGGTTGCCAAGCTTCTAAGAAATAACGAGTTTCCGAAATACCAGCAAATATTTTTTCACTGAATCTTGATGATACTTGGTGGTAATGATCAGTAAACAAATCCCACTTGGCTCACCAAATTTTGTTCTTCTAGGTTTAAGCGTTCGTTTACAGTAGCAGTTTTTATATTTAGGTTTCATTCTGTTCTCCCCTATATAGACAGATGAATTTGGAACTCCAAATCCAATATCGTTTGTAGTAGCTCTTTGAAACTTGACAAAATAAAGGAGTTCTCAGTTTTGTCTCTAAGATTTTGTTTCCGCTTCATGTAACCCTAAGCAGAGACTGTGGAAAAGCACTTTCATTGAGAGGGGTTGCCATGCTTCCAAGAAATTATGAGTTTCCGATATACCAGCAAATATTTTTTTCACCCAATCTTGATGATACTTGGTGGTAATAATCGGTAGACAAATCCCACTTGGCTCACCAAATTATGTTCTTCTAGATTGAAGCGTTCGTTTTCAGTAGCAGTTTTTATTTTTAGGTTTCACTCTGTTCTCTCCTATATAGATAGATGAATTTGGAACTCTAAATCAAACATGGATTGTAGTAGCTCTTTGAAACTTGACAAAATAAAGGAGTTCTCACTTTTTTCTCCATGATTTGTTTCCGCTTCAAGTAGCCCTAAGCAGTGTCTGTGGAAAAGCACTTTCCTTGAGAGGGGTTGCCAAGCTTCCAAGAAATTACGAGTTTCCGAAATACCAGCACATATTTTTTTACGCAATCTTGATGACACTTGGTGGTAATGACAAGTCCACAAATCCCACTTGGCTCACCAAATTTTGTTCTTCTAGGATGAAGCGTTCGTTTACAGTAGCAGTTTTTATTTATAGGGTTCACTCTGTTCTCTCCTATATAGATAGATGAATATGGAACTCTAGATCCAACATGGTTTGTAGTAGCTCTTTGAAACTTGACAAAATAAAGGAGTTCTCAGTTTTGACTCTATGGTTTGTTTCCTCTTCAAGTAGCCCTAGGCACAGACTGTGGAAAAGCAGTTTCATTGAGAGGGGTGGCAAAGCTTCTAAGAAATAACGAGTTTCCGAAATACCAGCAAATATTTTTTCACCCAATCTTGATGATACTTGGTGGTAAGGACAAGTACAAATCCCACTTGGCTCACCAAATTTTGTTCTTCTAGGTTGAAGCATTCGTCTACAGTAGCAGTTTTTATTTTTAGGTTTTACTCTGTTCTCTCCTATATAGATAGATGAATTTGGAACTCTAAATCCAACATGGTTTGTAGTAGCTCTTTGGAACTTGACAAAATAAAGGAGTTCTCAGTTTTGTCTCTATGATTTGTTTCCGCTTCAAGTAGCCCTAAGCAGAGACTGTGGAAAAGCACTTTCATTGAGAGGGGTTGCCAAGCTTCTAGGAAATAACAAGTTTCTGAAATAGCAGTAAATATTTTCTCACCCAATCTTGATGATACTTGGTGGTAATGATCAGTACACAAATCCCACATGGCTCACCAAATTTTGTTCTTCTAGGTTGAAGCGTTCGTCTACAGTAGCAATTTTTATATTTAGGTTTCACTCTGTTCTCTGCTATATAGATAGATGAATTTGGAACTCTAAATCCAACATGGTTTGTAGTAGCTTTTGAATCTTGACAAAATAAAGTTGTTCTCACTATTGTCTCTATGGTTTGTTTCCTCTTCAAGTAGCCCTAGGCACAAACTGTGGAAAAGCACTTTCAATGAGAGGTTTTGCCCAGCTTCTAAGAAATAACGATTTTCCGAAATACCAGCAAATATTCTTTCACCCAATCTTGATGGTACTTGGTGGTCATGATTGGTACAACAATCCCACTTGACTCACCAAATTTTGTTCTTGTAGGTAGAAGCGTTCGTTGACAGTAGTAGTTTATATTTTTAGTTTTCCCTCTGTTCTCTCCTATATAGATAGATGAATTTGGAACTCTAAATCCAACATGGTTTTTAGTAGCTCTTTGAAACTTGACAAAATAAAGGAGTTCTCAGTTTTGTCTCTATGGTTTGTTTACTCTTCAAGTAGTCCTAGGGACAGACTGTGGAAAAGCACTTACATTGAGAGGGGTTGACAAGCTTCTAAGAAATAACGAGTTTCCGAAATACCAGCAAATATTTTTTCACCCAATCTTGATGATTCTTGGTGGTAATGATTGGTCCACAAATCTCACTTGACTCACCAAATGTTATTCTTCTAGGTTGAAGCGTTCGTTTACAGTAGCAGGTTATATTTTAAAGTTCCCTCTGTTCTATCCTATATAGATAGATGAATTTGGAACTCTAAATCCAACATGGTTTGTAGTAGCTCTTTGAAACTTGACAAAATTAAGGAGTTCTCAGTTTTGTCTTTATGATTTGTTTCCGCTTCATGTAGCCCTAAGCAGAGACTGTGGAAAAGCACTTTCATTGAAAGGGGTTGCCAAGCTTCCAAGAAATTACAGGTTTCCGAAATACCAGCAAATATTTTTTCACCCAATGTTGATGATTCGTGGTGGTTATGACAAGTACACAAATCCCACTTGGCTCACCAAATTTTGTTCTCCTAGGTTGAAGCGTTCGTTTACAGTAGCAGTTTTTATTTTTATGTTTCACTCTATTCCTTCCTATATACATAGATGAATTTGGGACTCTAAATCCAACATGGTGTGTAATAGCTCTTTGAAACTTGACAAAGTAAAGGAGTTCTCAGTTTTGTCTCTATGGTTTATTTCCTCTTCAAGTAGTCCTAGGCACAGACTGTGGAAAAGCACTTTCATTGAGAGGTGTTGACAAGCTTCTAAGAAATAACGAGTTTCCGAAATACCAGCAAATATTTTTTCAGCCAATCTTGATGAGACTTGGTGGTAATGATTGGTACACAAATCCCACTTGGCTCACCAAATTTTGTTCTTCTAGGTTGAAGTGTTCGTTTACACTAGCAGTTTTTATATTTAGGTTTTCCTCTGTTCTCTCTTATATAGATAGATGAATTTGGAACTCTAAATCCAACATGGTTTGTAGTAGCTCTTTGAAAGTTGACAAAATAAAGTAGTTCTCAGTTTTGTCTCTATGGTTTGTTTCCTCTTCAAGTAGCCCTAGGCACAGACTGTGGAAAAGCACTTTCATTGATAGGAGTTGCCAAGCTACTAAGGAATAACGAGTTTCAGAAATAGCAGCAAATATTTTTTCACCCAATGTTGATGATACTTGGTGGTAATGATCAGTACACAAATCCCACTTGGCTCACCAAATTTTGTTCTTCTGTGTTGAAGCGTTCGTCTACAGTAACAGTTTTTATATTTACGTATCTCTCTGTTCTCTCATACATAGATAGATGAATTTGGAACTCTAAATCCAACATGGTGTGTAATAGCTCTTTGAAACTTGACAAAGTAAAGTAGTTCTCAGTTTTGTCTCTATGGTTTGTTTCCTCTTCAAGTTGCCCTAGGCACAGAGTGTGGAAAAGCACTTTCATAGAGAGAGTTTCCAATCTTTTAAGAAATATCGAGTTTCCGAATTACCAGCAAATATTTTTTCACCGAATCTTGATGATACTTGCTGGTAATGAATGCTACACAAATCTCACTTGACTCACCAAATTTTGTTCTTCTAGGTTAAAGCGTTCGTTTACAGTAACAGTTTTTAAATGTAGGTTTCACTCTGTTCTCTCCTATATAGACAGGTGAATTTGGAACTCTAAATCCAACATGGTTTGCAGTAGCTCTTTGAAACTTGGCAAAATAAAGTAGTTCTCAGTTTTGTCTCTATGTTTTGTTTCCTCTTCAAGTAGACCTAGGCACAGACTGTGGAAAAGCACTTTCATTGAGAGTGGTTGCCAAGCTTCTATAAAGTAACGAGTTTCCGAAATATCCACAAATATTTTTTCACCGAATCTTGATTATACTTGGTGGTAATGATCAGTACACAAATCCCACTTGGCTCACCAAATTTTGCTCTTCTAGGTTGAAGCGTTGGTTTACAGTAGCAGTTTTTATTTTTAGGTTTCACACTGTTCTCCGCTATATAGATAGATGAATTTGGAACTCTAAATCCAACATTGTTTGCAGTAGCTCTTTGAAACTTGACAAAATAACGTAGTTTTCATTTTTGTCTCTATGTTTTATTTCCTATTCAAGTAGTCATAGGCACAGACTGTGGAAAAGCACTTTCATTGAGTGGGGTTGCCAATCTTCTGAGAAATTACGAGTTTCCGAAATACCAGCAAATATTTTTTCACGCAAACTTGATGACACTTGGTGGTAATGATCAGTACACAAATCCCACTTGGCTCACCAAATTTTGTTCTTATAGGTTGAAGTGTTCGTTTACACTAGCAGTTTTTAAATTTAGGTTTTCCTCTGTTCTCTCTTATATAGATAGATGAATTTGGAACTCTAAATCCAACATGGTTTGTAGTAGCTCTTTGAAAGTTGACAAAATAAAGTAGTTCTCAGTTTTGTCTCTATGGTTTGTTTCCTCTTCAAGTAGCCCTAGTCACAGACTGTGGAAAAGCACTTTCTTTGAGAGGTTTTTCCAAGCTTCTAAGAAATAACGAGTTTCCGAAATTCCAGCAAATATTTTTTCACCCAATCTTGATGATACTTGGTGGTAATGATCGGTACACAAATCCCACTTGACTCACCAAATTCTGTTCTTCTAGGTTGAAGCGTTCGTTTACAGTAGCAGTTTATATTTTTTGGTTTCCCTCTGTTCTCTCCTATATAGATAGATGAATTTGGAACTCTAAATCCAACATGGTTTGTAGTAGCTCTTTGAAACTTGACAAAATAAAGGAGTTCTCAGTTTTCTCTCTATGATTTGATTCCGCTTCAAGTAGCCCTTAGAAGAGTCTGTGAAAAACCACTTTCATTGAAAGGGGTTGCCTGGTTTTAAGAAATTACGAGTTTCCGAAATACCAGCAAATATTTTATCACCCAATCTTGATGATACTTGGTGGTAATGATCGGTACACAAATCCCACTTGACTCACCAAATTCTGTTCTTCTAGGTAGAAGCGTTCGTTTACAGTAGCAGTTTATATTTTTTGGTTTCCCTCTGTTCTCTCCTATATAGATAGATGAATTTGGAACTCTAAATTCAACATGGTTTGTAGTAGCTCTTTCAAACTTGACAAAATAAAGGAGTTCTCAGTTTTTTCTCTATGATTTGATTCCGCTTCAAGTAGCCCTAAGAAGAGTCTGTGAAAAACCACTTTAATTGAAAGGGGTTGCCTGGTTTTAAGAAATTACGAGTTTCCGAAATACCAGCAAATATTTTTTCACCCAATCTTGATGATACGTGTTGGTAGTGACAAGTACACAAATCCCACTTGGCTCACCAAATTTTGTTCTTCTAGGTTGAAGCGTTCGCTTACAGTAGCAGTTTTTATATTTAGGTTTCACTCTGTTCTCTGCTATATAGATAGATGAATTTGGAACTCTAAATCCAACATGGTTTGTAGTAGCTTTTGAATCTTGACAAAATAAAGTAGTTCTCACTATTGTCTCTATGGTTTGTTTCCTCTTCAAGTAGCCCTAGGCACAAACTGTGGAAAAGCACTTTCAATGAGAGGTTTTGCCCAGCTTCTAAGAAATAACGATTTTCCGAAATACCAGCAAATATTCTTTCACCCAATCTTGATGATACTTGGTGGTCATGATTGGTACACCAATCCCACTTGACTCACCAAATTTTGTTCTTGTAGGTAGAAGCGTTCGTTGACAGTAGTAGTTTATATTTTTAGTTTTCCCTCTGTTCTCTCCTATATAGATAGATGAATTTGGAACTCTAAATCCAACATGGTTTTTAGTAGCTCTTTGAAACTTGACAAAATAAAGGAGTTCTCAGTTTTGTCTCTATGGTTTGTTTACTCTTCAAGTAGTCCTAGGGACAGACTGTGGAAAAGCACTTACATTGAGAGGGGTTGACAAGCTTCTAAGAAATAACGAGTTTCCGAAATACCAGCAAATATTTTTTCACCCAATCTTGATGATTCTTGGTGGTAATGATTGGTACACAAATCTCACTTGACTCACCAAATTTTGTTCTTCTAGGTTGAAGCGTTCGTTTACAGTAGCAGGTTATATTTTAAAGTTCCCTCTGTTCTATCCTATATAGATAGATGAATTTGGAACTCTAAATCCAACATGGTTTGTAGTAGCTCTTTGAAACTTGACAAAATTAATGAGTTCTCAGTTTTGTCTTTATGATTTGTTTCCGCTTCATGTAGCCCTAAGCAGAGACTGTGGAAAAGCACTTTCATTGAAAGGGGTTGCCAAGCTTCCAAGAAATTACAGGTTTCCGAAATACCAGCAAATATTTTTTCACCCAATGTTGATGATTCGTGGTGGTAATGACAAGTACACAAATCCCACTTGGCTCACCAAATTTTGTTCTCCTAGGTTGAAGCGTTCGTTTACAGTAGCAGTTTTTATTTTTATGTTTCACTCTGTTCCTTCCTATATACATAGATGAATTTGGAACTCTAAATCCAACATGGTGTGTAATAGCTCTTTGAAACTTGACAAAGTAAAGGAGTTCTCAGTTTTGTCTCTATGGTTTATTTCCTCTTCAAGTAGTCCTAGGCACTGACTGTGGAAAAGCACTTTCATTGAGAGGTGTTGACAAGCTTCTAAGAAATAACGAGTTTCCGAAATACCAGCAAATATTTTTTCAGCCAATCTTGATGATACTTGGTGGTAATGATTGGTACACAAATCCCACTTGGCTCACCAAATTTTGTTCTTCTAGGTTGAAGTGTTCGTTTACACTAGCAGTTTTTATATTTAGGTTTTCCTCTGTTCTCTCTTATATAGATAGATGAATTTGGAACTCTAAATCCAACATGGTTTGTAGTAGCTCTTTGAAAGTTGACAAAATAAAGTAGTTCTCAGTTTTGTCTCTATGGTTTGTTTCCTCTTCAAGTAGCCCTAGGCACAGACTGTGGAAAAGCACTTTCATTGAGAGGAGTTGCCAAGCTACTAAGGAATAACGAGTTTCAGAAATAGCAGCAAATATTTTTTCACCCAATGTTGATGATACTTGGTGGTAATGATAAGTACACAAATCCCACTTGGCTCACCAAATTTTGTTCTTCTGTGTTGAAGCGTTCGTCTACAGTAGCAGTTTTTATATTTAGGTATCTCTCTGTTCTCTCATACATAGATAGATGAATTTGGAACTCTAAATCCAACATGGTGTGTAATAGCTCTTTGAAACTTGACAAAGTAAAGTAGTTCTCAGTTTTGTCTCTATGGTTTGTTTCCTCTTCAAGTCGCCCTAGGCACAGAGTGTGGAAAAGCACTTTCATAGAGAGAGTTTCCAAGCTTTTAAGAAATAACGAGTTTCCGAATTACCAGCAAATATTTTTTCACCCAATCTTGATGATACTTGCTGGTAATGAATGGTACACAAATCTCACTTGACTCACCAAATTTTGTTCTTCTAGGTTAAAGCGTTCGTTTACAGTAACAGTTTTTAAATGTAGGTTTCACTCTGTTCTCTCCTATATAGACAGGTGAATTTGGAACTCTAAATCCAACATGGTTTGCAGTAGCTCTTTGAAACTTGGCAAAATAAAGTAGTTCTCAGTTTTGTCTCTATGTTTTGTTTCCTCTTCAAGTAGACCTAGGCACAGACTGTGGAAAAGCACTTTCATTGAGAGTGGTTGCCAAGCTTCTATAAAGTAACGAGTTTCCGAAATATCCACAAATATTTTTTCACCGAATCTTGATTATACTTGGTGGTTATGATCAGTACACAAATCCCACTTGGCTCAATAAATTTTGCTCTTCTAGGTTGAAGCGTTGGTTTACAGTAGCAGTTTTTATTTTTAGGTTTCACACTGTTCTCCGCTATATAGATAGATGAATTTGGAACTCTAAATCCAACATTGTTTGCAGTAGCTCTTTGAAACTTGACAAAATAACGTAGTTTTCATTTTTGTCTCTATGTTTTATTTCCTATTCAAGTAGTCATAGGCACAGACTGTGGAAAAGCACTTTCATTGAGTGGGGTTGCCAATCTTCTGAGAAATTACGAGTTTCCGAAATACCAGCAAATATTTTTTCACGCAAACTTGATGACACTTGGTGGTAATGATCAGTACACAAATCCCACTTGGCTCACCAAATTTTGTTCTTATAGGTTGAAGTGTTCGTTTACACTAGCAGTTTTTAAATTTAGGTTTTCCTCTGTTCTCTCTTATATAGATAGATGAATTTGGAACTCTAAATCCAACATGGTTTGTAGTAGCTCTTTGAAAGTTGACAAAATAAAGTAGTTCTCAGTTTTGTCTCTATGGTTTGTTTCCTCTTCAAGTAGCCCTAGTCACAGACTGTGGAAAAGCACTTTCTTTGAGAGGTTTTTCCAAGCTTCTAAGAAATAACGAGTTTCCGAAATTCCAGCAAATATTTTTTCACCCAATCTTGATGATACTTGGTGGTAATGATCGGTACACAAATCCCACTTGACTCACCAAATTCTGTTCTTCTAGGTTGAAGCGTTCGTTTACAGTAGCAGTTTATATTTTTTGGTTTCCCTCTGTTCTCTCCTATATAGATAGATGAATTTGGAACTCTAAATCCAACATGGTTTGTAGTAGCTCTTTGAAACTTGACAAAATAAAGGAGTTCTCAGTTTTTTCTCTATGATTTGATTCCGCTTCAAGTAGCCCTTAGAAGAGTCTGTGAGAAACCACTTTCATTGAAAGGGGTTGCCTGGTTTTAAGAAATTACGAGTTTCCGAAATACCAGCAAATATTTTATCACCCAATCTTGATGATACTTGGTGGTAATGATCGGTACACAAATCCCACTTGACTCACCAAATTCTGTTCTTCTAGGTAGAAGCGTTCGTTTACAGTAGCAGTTTACATTTTTTGGTTTCCCTCTGTTCTCTCCTATATAGATAGATGAATTTGGAACTCTAAATTCAACATGGTTTGTAGTAGCTCTTTAAAACTTGACGAAATAAAGGAGTTCTCAGTTTTTTCTCTATGATTTGATTCCGCTTCAAGTAGCCCTAAGAAGAGTCTGTGAAAAACCACTTTAATTGAAAGGGGTTGCCTGGTTTTAAGAAATTACGAGTTTCCGAAATACCAGCAAATATTTTTTCACCCAATCTTGATGATACGTGTTGGTAGTGACAAGTACACAAATCCCACTTGGCTCACCAAATTTTGTTCTTCTAGGTTGAAGCGTTCGCTTACAGTAGCAGTTTTTATATTTAGGTTTCACTCTGTTCTCTGCTATATAGATAGATGAATTTGGAACTCTAAATCCAACATGGTTTGTAGTAGCTTTTGAATCTTGACAAAATAAAGTAGTTCTCACTATTGTCTCTATGGTTTGTTTCCTCTTCAAGTAGCCCTAGGCACAAACTGTGGAAAAGCACTTTCAATGAGAGGTTTTGCCCAGCTTCTAAGAAATAACGATTTTCCGAAATACCAGCAAATATTCTTTCACCCAATCTTGATGATACTTGGTGGTCATGATTGGTACACCAATCCCACTTGACTCACCAAATTTTGTTCTTGTAGGTAGAAGCGTTCGTTGACAGTAGTAGTTTATATTTTTAGTTTTCCCTCTGTTCTCTCCTATATAGATAGATGAATTTGGAACTCTAAATCCAACATGGTTTTTAGTAGCTCTTTGAAACTTGACAAAATAAAGGAGTTCTCAGTTTTGTCTCTATGGTTTGTTTACTCTTCAAGTAGTCCTAGGGACAGACTGTGGAAAAGCACTTACATTGAGAGGGGTTGACAAGCTTCTAAGAAATAACGAGTTTCCGAAATACCAGCAAATATTTTTTCACCCAATCTTGATGATTCTTGGTGGTAATGATTGGTACAGAAATCTCACTTGACTCACCAAATTTTGTTCTTCTAGGTTGAAGCGTTCGTTTACAGTAGCAGGTTATATTTTAAAGTTCCCTCTGTTCTATCCTATATAGATAGATGAATTTGGAACTCTAAATCCAACATGGTTTGTCGTAGCTCTTTGAAACTTGACAAAATTAATGAGTTCTCAGTTTTGTCTTTATGATTTGTTTCCGCTTCATGTAGCCCTAAGCAGAGACTGTGGAAAAGCACTTTCATTGAAAGGGGTTGCCAAGCTTCCAAGAAATTACAGGTTTCCGAAATACCAGCAAATATTTTTTCACCCAATGTTGATGATTCGTGGTGGTAATGACAAGTACACAAATCCCACTTGGCTCACCAAATTTTGTTCTCCTAGGTTGAAGCGTTCGTTTACAGTAGCAGTTTTTATTTTTATGTTTCACTCTGTTCCTTCCTATATACATAGATGAATTTGGAACTCTAAATCCAACATGGTGTGTAATAGCTCTTTGAAACTTGACAAAGTAAAGGAGTTCTCAGTTTTGTCTCTATGGTTTATTTCCTCTTCAAGTAGTCCTAGGCACTGACTGTGGAAAAGCACTTTCATTGAGAGGTGTTGACAAGCTTCTAAGAAATAACGAGTTTCCGAAATACCAGCAAATATTTTTTCAGCCAATCTTGATGATACTTGGTGGTAATGATTGGTACACAAATCCCACTTGGCTCACCAAATTTTGTTCTTCTAGGTTGAAGTGTTCGTTTACACTAGCAGTTTTTATATTTAGGTTTTCCTCTGTTCTCTCTTATATAGATAGATGAATTTGGAACTCTAAATCCAACATGGTTTGTAGTAGCTCTTTGAAAGTTGACAAAATAAAGTAGTTCTCAGTTTTGTCTCTATGGTTTGTTTCCTCTTCAAGTAGCCCTAGGCACAGACTGTGGAAAAGCACTTTCATTGAGAGGAGTTGCCAAGCTACTAAGGAATAACGAGTTTCAGAAATAGCAGCAAATATTTTTTCACCCAATGTTGATGATACTTGGTGGTAATGATAAGTACACAAATCCCACTTGGCTCACCAAATTTTGTTCTTCTGTGTTGAAGCGTTCGTCTACAGTAGCAGTTTTTATATTTAGGTATCTCTCTGTTCTCTCATACATAGATAGATGAATTTGGAACTCTAAATCCAACATGGTGTGTAATAGCTCTTTGAAACTTGACAAAGTAAAGTAGTTCTCAGTTTTGTCTCTATGGTTTGTTTCCTCTTCAAGTCGCCCTAGGCACAGAGTGTGGAAAAGCACTTTCATAGAGAGAGTTTCCAAGCTTTTAAGAAATAACGAGTTTCCGAATTACCAGCAAATATTTTTTCACCCAATCTTGATGATACTTGCTGGTAATGAATGGTACACAAATCTCACTTGACTCACCAAATTTTGTTCTTCTAGGTTAAAGCGTTCGTTTACAGTAACAGTTTTTAAATGTAGGTTTCACTCTGTTCTCTCCTATATAGACAGGTGAATTTGGAACTCTAAATCCAACATGGTTTGCAGTAGCTCTTTGAAACTTGGCAAAATAAAGTAGTTCTCAGTTTTGTCTCTATGTTTTGTTTCCTCTTCAAGTAGACCTAGGCACAGACTGTGGAAAAGCACTTTCATTGAGAGTGGTTGCCAAGCTTCTATAAAGTAACGAGTTTCCGAAATATCCACAAATATTTTTTCACCGAATCTTGATTATACTTGGTGGTTATGATCAGTACACAAATCCCACTTGGCTCACCAAATTTTGCTCTTCTAGGTTGAAGCGTTGGTTTACAGTAGCAGTTTTTATTTTTAGGTTTCACACTGTTCTCCGCTATATAGATAGATGAATTTGGAACTCTAAATCCAACATTGTTTGCAGTAGCTCTTTGAAACTTGACAAAATAACGTAGTTTTCATTTTTGTCTCTATGTTTTATTTCCTATTCAAGTAGTCATAGGCACAGACTGTGGAAAAGCACTTTCATTGAGTGGGGTTGCCAATCTTCTGAGAAATTACGAGTTTCCGAAATACCAGCAAATATTTTTTCACGCAAACTTGATGACACTTGGTGGTAATGATCAGTACACAAATCCCACTTGGCTCACCAAATTTTGTTCTTATAGGTTGAAGTGTTCGTTTACACTAGCAGTTTTTAAATTTAGGTTTTCCTCTGTTCTCTCTTATATAGATAGATGAATTTGGAACTCTAAATCCAACATGGTTTGTATTAGCTCTTTGAAAGTTGACAAAATAAAGTAGTTCTCAGTTTTGTCTCTATGGTTTGTTTCCTCTTCAAGTAGCCCTAGTCACAGACTGTGGAAAAGCACTTTCTTTGAGAGGTTTTTCCAAGCTTCTAAGAAATAACGAGTTTCCGAAATTCCAGCAAATATTTTTTCACCCAATCTTGATGATACTTGGTGGTAATGATCGGTACACAAATCCCACTTGACTCACCAAATTCTGTTCTTCTAGGTTGAAGCTTTCGTTTACAGTAGCAGTTTATATTTTTTGGTTTCCCTCTGTTCTCTCCTATATAGATAGATGAATTTGGAACTCTAAATCCAACATGGTTTGTAGTAGCTCTTTGAAACTTGACAAAATAAAGGAGTTCTCAGTTTTTTCTCTATGATTAGATTCTGCTTCAAGTAGCCCTTAGAAGAGTCTGTGAGAAACCACTTTCATTGAAAGGGGTTGCCTGGTTTTAAGAAATTACGAGTTTCCGAAATACCAGCAAATATTTTATCACCCAATCTTGATGATACTTGGTGGTAATGATCGGTACACAAATCCCACTTGACTCACCAAATTCTGTTCTTCTAGGTAGAAGCGTTCGTTTACAGTAGCAGTTTACATTTTTTGGTTTCCCTCTGTTCTCTCCTATATAGATAGATGAATTGGAACTCTAAATTCAACATGGTTTGTAGTAGCTCTTTAAAACTTGACAAAATAAAGGAGTTCTCAGTTATTTCTCTATGATTTGATTCCGCTTCAAGTAGCCCTAAGAAGAGTCTGTGAAAAACCACTTTAATTGAAAGGGGTTGCCTGGTTTTAAGAAATTACGAGTTTCCGAAATACCAGCAAATATTTTTTCACCCAATCTTGATGATACGTGTTGGTAGTGACAAGTACACAAATCCCACTTGGCTCACCAAATTTTGTTCTTCTAGGTTGAAGCGTTCGCTTACAGTAGCAGTTTTTATATTTAGGTTTCACTCTGTTCTCTGCTATATAGATAGATGAATTTGGAACTCTAAATCCAACATGGTTTGTAGTAGCTTTTGAATCTTGACAAAATAAAGTAGTTCTCACTATTGTCTCTATGGTTTGTTTCCTCTTCAAGTAGCCCTAGGCACAAACTGTGGAAAAGCACTTTCAATGAGAGGTTTTGCCCAGCTTCTAAGAAATAACGATTTTCCGAAATACCAGCAAATATTCTTTCACCCAATCTTGATGATACTTGGTGGTCATGATTGGTACACCAATCCCACTTGACTCACCAAATTTTGTTCTTGTAGGTAGAAGCGTTCGTTGACAGTAGTAGTTTATATTTTTAGTTTTCCCTCTGTTCTCTCCTATATAGATAGATGAATTTGGAACTCTAAATCCAACATGGTTTTTAGTAGCTCTTTGAAACTTGACAAAATAAAGGAGTTCTCAGTTTTGTCTCTATGGTTTGTTTACTCTTCAAGTAGTCCTAGGGACAGACTGTGGAAAAGCACTTACATTGAGAGGGGTTGACAAGCTTCTAAGAAATAACGAGTTTCCGAAATACCAGCAAATATTTTTTCACCCAATCTTGATGATTCTTGGTGGTAATGATTGGTACACAAATCTCACTTGACTCACCAAATTTTGTTCTTCTAGGTTGAAGCGTTCGTTTACAGTAGCAGGTTATATTTTAAAGTTCCCTCTGTTCTATCCTATATAGATAGATGAATTTGGAACTCTAAATCCAACATGGTTTGTAGTAGCTCTTTGAAACTTGACAAAATTAAGGAGTTCTCAGTTTTGTCTTTATGATTTGTTTCCGCTTCATGTAGCCCTAAGCAGAGACTGTGGAAAAGCACTTTCATTGAAAGGGGTTGCCAAGCTTCCAAGAAATTACAGGTTTCCGAAATACCAGCAAATATTTTTTCACCCAATGTTGATGATTCGTGGTGGTAATGACAAGTACACAAATCCCACTTGGCTCACCAAATTTTGTTCTCCTAGGTTGAAGCGTTCGTTTACAGTAGCAGTTTTTATTTTTATGTTTCACTCTGTCCCTTCCTATATACATAGATGAATTTGGAACTCTAAATCCAACATGGTGTGTAATAGCTCTTTGAAACTTGACAAAGTAAAGGAGTTCTCAGTTTTGTCTCTATGGTTTATTTCCTCTTCAAGTAGTCCTAGGCACTGACTGTGGAAAAGCACTTTCATTGAGAGGTGTTGACAAGCTTCTAAGAAATAACGAGTTTCCGAAATACCAGCAAATATTTTTTCAGCCAATCTTGATGATACTTGGTGGTAATGATTGGTACACAAATCCCACTTGGCTCACCAAATTTTGTTCTTCTAGGTTGAAGTGTTCGTTTACACTAGCAGTTTTTATATTTAGGTTTTCCTCTGTTCTCTCTTATATAGATAGATGAATTTGGAACTCTAAATCCAACATGGTTTGTAGTAGCTCTTTGAAAGTTGACAAAATAAAGTAGTTCTCAGTTTTGTCTCTATGGTTTGTTTCCTCTTCAAGTAGCCCTAGTCACAGACTGTGGAAAAGCACTTTCTTTGAGAGGTTTTTCCAAGCTTCTAAGAAATAACGAGTTTCCGAAATTCCAGCAAATATTTTTTCACCCAATCTTGATGATACTTGGTGGTAATGATCGGTACACAAATCCCACTTGACTCACCAAATTCTGTTCTTCTAGGTTGAAGCGTTCGTTTACAGTAGCAGTTTATATTTTTTGGTTTCCCTCTGTTCTCTCCTATATAGATAGATGAATTTGGAACTCTAAATCCAACATGGTTTGTAGTAGCTCTTTGAAACTTGACAAAAAAAAGGTGTTCTCAGTTTTTTCTCTATGATTTGATTCCGCTTCAAGTAGCCCTTAGAAGAGTCTGTGAAAAACCACTTTCATTGAAAGGGGTTGCCTGGTTTTAAGAAATTACGAGTTTCCGAAATACCAGCAAATATTTTATCACCCAATCTTGATGATACTTGGTGGTAATGATCGGTACACAAATCCCACTTGACTCACCAAATTCTGTTCTTCTAGGTAGAAGCGTTCGTTTACAGTAGCAGTTTATATTTTTTGGTTTCCCTCTGTTCTCTCCTATATAGATAGATGAATTTGGAACTCTAAATTCAACATGGTTTGTAGTAGCTCTTTCAAACTTGACAAAATAAAGGAGTTCTCAGTTTTTTCTCTATGATTTGATTCCGCTTCAAGTAGCCCTAAGAAGAGTCTGTGAAAAACCACTTTAATTGAAAGGGGTTGCCTGGTTTTAAGAAATTACGAGTTTCCGAAATACCAGCAAATATTTTTTCACCCAATCTTGATGATACGTGTTGGTAGTGACAAGTACACAAATCCCACTTGGCTCACCAAATTTTGTTCTTCTAGGTTGAAGCGTTCGCTTACAGTAGCAGTTTTTATATTTAGGTTTCACTCTGTTCTCTGCTATATAGATAGATGAATTTGGAACTCTAAATCCAACATGGTTTGTAGTAGCTTTTGAATCTTGACAAAATAAAGTAGTTCTCACTATTGTCTCTATGGTTTGTTTCCTCTTCAAGTAGCCCTAGGCACAAACTGTGGAAAAGCACATTCAATGAGAGGTTTTGCCCAGCTTCTAAGAAATAACGATTTTCCGAAATACCAGCAAATATTCTTTCACCCAATCTTGATGATACTTGGTGGTCATGATTGGTACACCAATCCCACTTGACTCACCAAATTTTGTTCTTGTAGGTAGAAGCGTTCGTTGACAGTAGTAGTTTATATTTTTAGTTTTCCCTCTGTTCTCTCCTATATAGATAGATGAATTTGGAACTCTAAATCCAACATGGTTTTTAGTAGCTCTTTGAAACTTGACAAAATAAAGGAGTTCTCAGTTTTGTCTCTATGGTTTGTTTACTCTTCAAGTAGTCCTAGGGACAGACTGTGGAAAAGCACTTACATTGAGAGGGGTTGACAAGCTTCTAAGAAATAACGAGTTTCCGAAATACCAGCAAATATTTTTTCACCCAATCTTGATGATTCTTGGTGGTAATGATTGGTACAGAAATCTCACTTGACTCACCAAATTTTGTTCTTCTAGGTTGAAGCGTTCGTTTACAGTAGCAGGTTATATTTTAAAGTTCCCTCTGTTCTATCCTATATAGATAGATGAATTTGGAACTCTAAATCCAACATGGTTTGTAGTAGCTCTTTGAAACTTGACAAAATTAATGAGTTCTCAGTTTTGTCTTTATGATTTGTTTCCGCTTCATGTAGCCCTAAGCAGAGACTGTGGAAAAGCACTTTCATTGAAAGGGGTTGCCAAGCTTCCAAGAAATTACAGGTTTCCGAAATACCAGCAAATATTTTTTCACCCAATGTTGATGATTCGTGGTGGTAATGACAAGTACACAAATCCCACTTGGCTCATCAAATTTTGTTCTCCTAGGTTGAAGCGTTCGTTTACAGTAGCAGTTTTTATTTTTATGTTTCACTCTGTCCCTTCCTATATACATAGATGAATTTGGACTCTACATCCAACATGGTGTGTAATAGCTCTTTGAAACTTGACAAAGTAAAGGAGTTCTCAGTTTTGTCTCTATGGTTTATTTCCTCTTCAAGTAGTCCTAGGCACTGACTGTGGAAAAGCACTTTCATTGAGAGGTGTTGACAAGCTTCTAAGAAATAACGAGTTTCCGAAATACCAGCAAATATTTTTTCAGCCAATCTTGATGATACTTGGTGGTAATGATTGGTACACAAATCCCACTTGGCTCACCAAATTTTGTTCTTCTAGGTTGAAGTGTTCGTTTACACTAGCAGTTTTTATATTTAGGTTTTCCTCTGTTCTCTCTTATATAGATAGATGAATTTGGAACTCTAAATCCAACATGGTTTGTAGTAGCTCTTTGAAAGTTGACAAAATAAAGTAGTTCTCAGTTTTGTCTCTATGGTTTGTTTCCTCTTCAAGTAGCCCTAGGCACAGACTGTGGAAAAGCACTTTCATTGAGAGGAGTTGCCAAGCTACTAAGGAATAACGAGTTTCAGAAATAGCAGCAAATATTTTTTCACCCAATGTTGATGATACTTGGTGGTAATGATAAGTACACAAATCCCACTTGGCTCACCAAATTTTGTTCTTCTGTGTTGAAGCATTCGTCTACAGTAGCAGTTTTTATATTTAGGTATCTCTCTGTTCTCTCATACATAGATAGATGAATTTGGAACTCTAAATCCAACATGGTGTGTAATAGCTCTTTGAAACTTGACAAAGTAAAGTAGTTCTCAGTTTTGTCTCTATGGTTTGTTTCCTCTTCAAGTCGCCCTAGGCACAGAGTGTGGAAAAGCACTTTCATAGAGAGAGTTTCCAAGCTTTTAAGAAATAACGAGTTTCCGAATTACCAGCAAATATTTTTTCACCCAATCTTGATGATACTTGCTGGTAATGAATGGTACACAAATCTCACTTGACTCACCAAATTTTGTTCTTCTAGGTTAAAGCGTTCGTTTACAGTAACAGTTTTTAAATGTAGGTTTCACTCTGTTCTCTCCTATATAGACAGGTGAATTTGGAACTCTAAATCCAACATGGTTTGCAGTAGCTCTTTGAAACTTGGCAAAATAAAGTAGTTCTCAGTTTTGTCTCTATGTTTTGTTTCCTCTTCAAGTAGACCTAGGCACAGACTGTGGAAAAGCACTTTCATTGAGAGTGGTTGCCAAGCTTCTATAAAGTAACGAGTTTCCGAAATATCCACAAATATTTTTTCACCGAATCTTGATTATACTTGGTGGTAATGATCAGTACACAAATCCCACTTGGCTCACCAAATTTTGCTCTTCTAGGTTGAAGCGTTGGTTTACAGTAGCAGTTTTTATTTTTAGGTTTCACACTGTTCTCCGCTATATAGATAGATGAATTTGGAACTCTAAATCCAACATTGTTTGCAGTAGCTCTTTGAAACTTGACAAAATAACGTAGTTTTCATTTTTGTCTCTATGTTTTATTTCCTATTCAAGTAGTCATAGGCACAGACTGTGGAAAAGCACTTTCATTGAGTGGGGTTGCCAATCTTCTGAGAAATTACGAGTTTCCGAAATACCAGCAAATATTTTTTCACGCAAACTTGATGACACTTGGTGGTAATGATCAGTACACAAATCCCACTTGGCTCACCAAATTTTGTTCTTATAGGTTGAAGTGTTCGTTTACACTAGCAGTTTTTAAATTTTGGTTTTCCTCTGTTCTCTCTTATATAGATAGATGAATTTGGAACTCTAAATCCAACATGGTTTGTAGTAGCTCTTTGAAAGTTGAAAAAATAAAGAGGTTCTCAGTTTTGTCTCTATGGTTTGTTTCCTCTTCAAGTAGCCCTAGTCACAGACTGTGGAAAAGCACTTTCTTTGAGAGGTTTTTCCAAGCTTCTAAGAACGAGTTTCCGAAATTCCAGCAAATATTTTTTCACCCAATCTTGATGATACTTGGTGGTAATGATCGGTACACAAATCCCACTTGACTCACCAAATTCTGTTCTTCTAGGTTGAAGCGTTCGTTTACAGTAGCAGTTTATATTTTTTGGTTTCCCTCTGTTCTCTCCTATATAGATAGATGAATTTGGAACTCTAAATCCAACATGGTTTGTAGTAGCTCATTGAAACTTGACAAAATAAAGGAGTTCTCAGTTTTTTCTCTATGATTTGATTCCGCTTCAAGTAGCCCTTAGAAGAGTCTGTGAAAAACCACTTTCATTGAAAGGGGTTGCCTGGTTTTAAGAAATTACGAGTTTCCGAAATACCAGCAAATATTTTATCACCCAATCTTGATGATACTTGGTGGTAATGATCGGTACACAAATCCCACTTGACTCACCAAATTCTGTTCTTCTAGGTAGAAGCGTTCGTTTACAGTAGCAGTTTATATTTTTTGGTTTCCCTCTGTTCTCTCCTATATAGATAGATGAATTTGGAACTCTAAATTCAACATGGTTTGTAGTAGCTCTTTCAAACTTGACAAAATAAAGGAGTTCTCAGTTTTTTCTCTATGATTTGATTCCGCTTCAAGTAGCCCTAAGAAGAGTCTGTGAAAAACCACTTTAATTGAAAGGGGTTGCCTGGTTTTAAGAAATTACGAGTTTCCGAAATACCAGCAAATATTTTTTCACCCAATCTTGATGATACGTGTTGGTAGTGACAAGTACACAAATCCCACTTGGCTCACCAAATTTTGTTCTTCTAGGTTGAAGCGTTCGCTTACAGTAGCAGTTTTTATATTTAGGTTTCACTCTGTTCTCTGCTATATAGATAGATGAATTTGGAACTCTAAATCCAACATGGTTTGTAGTAGCTTTTGAATCTTGACAAAATAAAGTAGTTCTCACTATTGTCTCTATGGTTTCTTTCCTCTTCAAGTAGCCCTAGGCACAAACTGTGGAAAAGCACTTTCAATGAGAGGTTTTGCCCAGCTTCTAAGAAATAACGATTTTCCGAAATACCAGCAAATATTCTTTCACCCAATCTTGATGATACTTGGTGGTCATGATTGGTACACCAATCCCACTTGACTCACCAAATTTTGTTCTTGTAGGTAGAAGCGTTTGTTGACAGTAGTAGTTTATATTTTTAGTTTTCCCTCTGTTCTCTCCTATATAGATAGATGAATTTGGAACTCTAAATCCAACATGGTTTTTAGTAGCTCTTTGAAACTTGACAAAATAAAGGAGTTCTCAGTTTTGTCTCTATGGTTTGTTTACTCTTCAAGTAGTCCTAGGGACAGACTGTGGAAAAGCACTTACATTGAGAGGGGTTGACAAGCTTCTAAGAAATAACGAGTTTCCGAAATACCAGCAAATATTTTTTCACCCAATCTTGATGATTCTTGGTGGTAATGATTGGTACACAAATCTCACTTGACTCACCAAATTTTGTTCTTCTAGGTTGAAGCGTTCGTTTACAGTAGCAGGTTATATTTTAAAGTTCCCTCTGTTCTATCCTATATAGATAGATGAATTTGGAACTCTAAATCCAACATGGTTTGTAGTAGCTCTTTGAAACTTGACAAAATTAATGAGTTCTCAGTTTTGTCTTTATGATTTGTTTCCGCTTCATGTAGCCCTAAGCAGAGACTGTGGAAAAGCACTTTCATTGAAAGGGGTTGCCAAGCTTCCAAGAAATTACAGGTTTCCGAAATACCAGCAAATATTTTTTCACCCAATGTTGATGATTCGTGGTGGTAATGACAAGTACACAAATCCCACTTGGCTCACCAAATTTTGTTCTCCTAGGTTGAAGCGTTCGTTTACAGTAGCAGTTTTTATTTTTATGTTTCACTCTGTCCCTTCCTATATACATAGATGAATTTGGACTCTACATCCAACATGGTGTGTAATAGCTCTTTGAAACTTGACAAAGTAAAGGAGTTCTCAGTTTTGTCTCTATGGTTTATTTCCTCTTCAAGTAGTCCTAGGCACTGACTGTGGAAAAGCACTTTCATTGAGAGGTGTTGACAAGCTTCTAAGAAATAACGAGTTTCCGAAATACCAGCAAATATTTTTTCAGCCAATCTTGATGATACTTGGTGGTAATGATTGGTACACAAATCCCACTTGGCTCACCAAATTTTGTTCTTCTAGGTTGAAGTGTTCGTTTACACTAGCAGTTTTTATATTTAGGTTTTCCTCTGTTCTCTCTTATATAGATAGATGAATTTGGAACTCTAAATCCAACATGGTTTGTAGTAGCTCTTTGAAAGTTGACAAAATAAAGTAGTTCTCAGTTTTGTCTCTATGGTTTGTTTCCTCTTCAAGTAGCCCTAGGCACAGACTGTGGAAAAGCACTTTCATTGAGAGGAGTTGCCAAGCTACTAAGGAATAACGAGTTTCAGAAATAGCAGCAAATATTTTTTCACCCAATGTTGATGATACTTGGTGGTAATGATAAGTACACAAATCCCACTTGGCTCACCAAATTTTGTTCTTCTGTGTTGAAGCATTCGTCTACAGTAGCAGTTTTTATATTTAGGTATCTCTCTGTTCTCTCATACATAGATAGATGAATTTGGAACTCTAAATCCAACATGGTGTGTAATAGCTCTTTGAAACTTGACAAAGTAAAGTAGTTCTCAGTTTTGTCTCTATGGTTTGTTTCCTCTTCAAGTCGCCCTAGGCACAGAGTGTGGAAAAGCACTTTCATAGAGAGAGTTTCCAAGCTTTTAAGAAATAACGAGTTTCCGAATTACCAGCAAATATTTTTTCACCCAATCTTGATGATACTTGCTGGTAATGAATGGTACACAAATCTCACTTGACTCACCAAATTTTGTTCTTCTAGGTTAAAGCGTTCGTTTACAGTAACAGTTTTTAAATGTAGGTTTCACTCTGTTCTCTCCTATATAGACAGGTGAATTTGGAACTCTAAATCCAACATGGTTTGCAGTAGCTCTTTGAAACTTGGCAAAATAAAGTAGTTCTCAGTTTTGTCTCTATGTTTTGTTTCCTCTTCAAGTAGACCTAGGCACAGACTGTGGAAAAGCACTTTCATTGAGAGTGGTTGCCAAGCTTCTATAAAGTAACGAGTTTCCGAAATATCCACAAATATTTTTTCACCGAATCTTGATTATACTTGGTGGTAATGATCAGTACACAAATCCCACTTGGCTCACCAAATTTTGCTCTTCTAGGTTGAAGCGTTGGTTTACAGTAGCAGTTTTTATTTTTAGGTTTCACACTGTTCTCCGCTATATAGATAGATGAATTTGGAACTCTAAATCCAACATTGTTTGCAGTAGCTCTTTGAAACTTGACAAAATAACGTAGTTTTCATTTTTGTCTCTATGTTTTATTTCCTATTCAAGTAGTCATAGGCACAGACTGTGGAAAAGCACTTTCATTGAGTGGGGTTGCCAATCTTCTGAGAAATTACGAGTTTCCAAAATACCAGCAAATATTTTTTCACGCAAACTTGATGACACTTGGTGGTAATGATCAGTACACAAATCCCACTTGGCTCACCAAATTTTGTTCTTATAGGTTGAAGTGTTCGTTTACACTAGCAGTTTTTAAATTTAGGTTTTCCTCTGTTCTCTCTTATATAGATAGATGAATTTGGAACTCTAAATCCAACATGGTTTGTAGTAGCTCTTTGAAAGTTGAAAAAATAAAGAGGTTCTCAGTTTTGTCTCTATGGTTTGTTTCCTCTTCAAGTAGCCCTAGTCACAGACTGTGGAAAAGCACTTTCTTTGAGAGGTTTTTCCAAGCTTCTAAGAACGAGTTTCCGAAATTCCAGCAAATATTTTTTCACCCAATCTTGATGATACTTGGTGGTAATGATCGGTACACAAATCCCACTTGACTCACCAAATTCTGTTCTTCTAGGTTGAAGCGTTCGTTTACAGTAGCAGTTTATATTTTTTGGTTTCCCTCTGTTCTCTCCTATATAGATAGATGAATTTGGAACTCTAAATCCAACATGGTTTGTAGTAGCTCATTGAAACTTGACAAAATAAAGGAGTTCTCAGTTTTTTCTCTATGATTTGATTCCGCTTCAAGTAGCCCTTAGAAGAGTCTGTGAAAAACCACTTTCATTGAAAGGGGTTGCCTGGTTTTAAGAAATTACGAGTTTCCGAAATACCAGCAAATATTTTATCACCCAATCTTGATGATACTTGGTGGTAATGATCGGTACACAAATCCCACTTGACTCACCAAATTCTGTTCTTCTAGGTAGAAGCGTTCGTTTACAGTAGCAGTTTATATTTTTTGGTTTCCCTCTGTTCTCTCCTATATAGATAGATGAATTTGGAACTCTAAATTCAACATGGTTTGTAGTAGCTCTTTCAAACTTGACAAAATAAAGGAGTTCTCAGTTTTTTCTCTATGATTTGATTCCGCTTCAAGTAGCCCTAAGAAGAGTCTGTGAAAAACCACTTTAATTGAAAGGGGTTGCCTGGTTTTAAGAAATTACGAGTTTCCGAAATACCAGCAAATATTTTTTCACCCAATCTTGATGATACGTGTTGGTAGTGACAAGTACACAAATCCCACTTGGCTCACCAAATTTTGTTCTTCTAG
>NW_027516691.1:0-54670 GCF_048772815.1 Callospermophilus lateralis
TTCAAACTGTTACTGCAAACGGATGCTTCAACGTAGGAGAACGAAACTTGGGCATCCAAGTGGGATTGGTGTACTGATCATTACTTGAAAGTATCATGAAGATTGGATGAAAAAATGTATGTTGTGATTTCAGGAGACTGTAGTTTTTTGGCAGCCTAACAACGCCTTTCATTGAATGAGTTATTCGCCAGCCTGTGCTTAAGGCTACATCAAGAGGAAACAAACCTTAGAGATAGAACGTAGAACTACTGTATTGTGTCACGTTTCAAGAAGCTAGCACAAACCGTGTTTGATTTAGAGTTCGAACTGCATCTGTCAATATAGAAGAAAACGCAGTGAAACCTAAAAATTCAAACTGTTACTGCAAACGGATGCTTCAACGTAGGAGAACGAAACTTGGACATCCAAGTTTGATTGGAGTACTGCTCATTATTTGAAAGTATCAGGAAGGTCGGAAAAAAAATATATGTTGTGATTTCAGGAGACTGTAGTTTTTTGGCAGCCTAACAACGCCTTTCATTGAATGAGTTATTCGCCAGCCTGTGCTTAAGGCTACATCAAGAGGAAACAAACCTTAGAGATAGAACGTAGAACTACTGTATTGTGTCAAGTTTCAAGAAGCTAGCACAAACCGTGTTTGATTTAGAGTTCGAACTGCATCTGTCAATATAGGAGAAAACAGAGTGAAACCTAAAAATTCAAACTGTTACTGCAAACGGATGCTTCAACGTAGGAGAACGAAACTTGGGCATCCAAGTGGGATTGGTGTACTGATCATTACTTGAAAGTATCATGAAGATTGGATGAAAAAATGTATGTTGAGATTTCAGGAGACTCTAGTTTTTGGAAGTTTGGCAACCCCTTTCAATATAAGTGTTATTCGCCAGTCCCTGCATTAGGCTACATCAAGAGGAAACAAACCTTAGAGATAGAACGTAGAACTACTGTATTGTGTCACGTTTCAAGAAGCTAGCACAAACCGTGTTTGATTTAGAGTTCGAACTGCATCTGTCAATATAGAAGAAAACACAGTGAAACCTAAAAATTCAAACTGTTACTGCAAACGGATGCTTCAACGTAGGAGAACGAAACTTGGACATCCAAGTTTGATTGGAGTACTGCTCATTATTTGAAAGTATCAGGAAGGTCGGAAAAAAAATATATGTTGTGATTTCAGGAGACTGTAGTTTTTTGGCAGCCTAACAACGCCTTTCATTGAATGAGTTATTCGCCAGCCTGTGCTTAAGGCTACATCAAGAGGAAACAAACCTTAGAGATAGAACGTAGAACTACTGTATTGTGTCAAGTTTCAAGAAGCTAGCACAAACCGTGTTTGATTTAGAGTTCGAACTGCATCTGTCAATATAGGAGAAAACAGAGTGAAACCTAAAAATTCAAACTGTTACTGCAAACGGATGCTTCAACGTAGGAGAACGAAACTTGGGCATCCAAGTGGGATTGGTGTACTGATCATTACTTGAAAGTATCATGAAGATTGGATGAAAAAATGTATGTTGAGATTTCAGGAGACTCTAGTTTTTGGCAGTTTGGCAACCCCTTTCATTGAATGTGTTATTCGCGAGTCCCTGTATTAGGCTACATCAAGAGGAAACAAACCTTAGAGATAGAACGTAGAACTACTGTATTGTGTCACGTTTCAAGAAGCTAGCACAAACCGTGTTTGATTTAGAGTTCTAACTGCATCTGTCAATATAGAAGAAAACAGAGTGAAACCTAAAAATTCAAACTGTTACTGCAAACGGATGCTTCAACGTAGGAGAACGAAACTTGGACATCCAAGTTTGATTGGAGTACTGCTCATTATTTGAAAGTATCAGGAAGGTCGGAAAAAAAATATATGTTGTGATTTCAGGAGACTGTAGTTTTTTGGCAGCCTAACAACGCCTTTCATTGAATGAGTTATTCGCCAGCCTGTGCTTAAGGCTACATCAAGAGGAAACAAACCTTAGAGATAGAACGTAGAACTACTGTATTGTGTCAAGTTTCAAGAAGCTAGCACAAACCGTGTTTGATTTAGAGTTCGAACTGCATCTGTCAATATAGGAGAAAACAGAGTGAAACCTAAAAATTCAAACTGTTACTGCAAACGGATGCTTCAACGTAGGAGAACGAAACTTGGGCATCCAAGTGGGATTGGTGTACTGATCATTACTTGAAAGTATCATGAAGATTGGATGAAAAAATGTATGTTGTGATTTCAGGAGACTGTAGTTTTTTGGCATCCTAACAACGCCTTTCATTGAATGAGTTATTCGCCAGCCTGTGCTTAAGGCTACATCAAGAGGAAACAAACCTTAGAGATAGAACGTAGAACTACTGTATTGTGTCACGTTTCAAGAAGCTAGCACAAACCGTGTTTGATTTAGAGTTCGAACTGCATCTGTCAATATAGGAGAAAACGCAGTGAAACCTAAAAATTCAAACTGTTACTGCAAACGGATGCTTCAACGTAGGAGAACGAATCTTGGGCATCCAAGTGGGATTGGTGTACTGATCATTACTTGAAAGTATCATGAAGATTGGATGAAAAAATGTATGTTGTGATTTCAGGAGACTGTAGTTTTTTGGCAGCCTAACAACGCCTTTCATTGAATGAGTTATTCGCCAGCCTGTGCTTAAGGCTACATCAAGAGGAAACAAACCTTAGAGATAGAACGTAGAACTACTGTATTGTGTCACGTTTCAAGAAGCTAGCACAAACCGTGTTTGATTTAGAGTTCGAACTGCATCTGTCAATATAGAAGAAAACGCAGTGAAACCTAAAAATTCAAACTGTTACTGCAAACGGATGCTTCAACGTAGGAGAACGAAACTTGGACATCCAAGTTTGATTGGAGTACTGCTCATTATTTGAAAGTATCAGGAAGGTCGGAAAAAAAATATATGTTGTGATTTCAGGAGACTGTAGTTTTTTGGCAGCCTAACAACGCCTTTCATTGAATGAGTTATTCGCCAGCCTGTGCTTAAGGCTACATCAAGAGGAAACAAACCTTAGAGATAGAACGTAGAACTACTGTATTGTGTCAAGTTTCAAGAAGCTAGCACAAACCGTGTTTGATTTAGAGTTCGAACTGCATCTGTCAATATAGGAGAAAACAGAGTGAAACCTAAAAATTCAAACTGTTACTGCAAACGGATGCTTCAACGTAGGAGAACGAAACTTGGGCATCCAAGTGGGATTGGTGTACTGATCATTACTTGAAAGTATCATGAAGATTGGATGAAAAAATATATGTTGAGATTTCAGGAGACTCTAGTTTTTGGAAGTTTGGCAACCCCTTTCAATATAAGTGTTATTCGCCAGTCCCTGCATTAGGCTACATCAAGAGGAAACAAACCTTAGAGATAGAACGTAGAACTACTGTATTGTGTCAAGTTTCAGGAAGCTAGCACAAACCGTGTTTGATTTAGAGTTCGAACTGCATCTGTCAATATAGAAGAAAACGCAGTGAAACCTAAAAATTCAAACTGTTACTGCAAACGGATGCTTCAACGTAGGAGAACGAAACTTGGGCATCCAAGTTTGATGGGTGTACTGCTCATTATTTGAACATATCAGGAAGGTCGGAAAAAAAATATATGTTGTGATTTCAGGAGACTGTCGTTTTTTGGCAGCCTAACAACGCCTTTCATTGAATGAGTTATTCGCCAGCCTGTGCTTAAGGCTACATCAAGAGGAAACAAACCTTAGAGATAGAACGTAGAACTACTGTATTTTGTCAAGTTTCAAGAAGCTAGCACAAACCGTGTTTGATTTAGAGTTCGAACTGCATCTGTCAATATAGGAGAAAACAGAGTGAAACCTAAAAATTCAAACTGTTACTGCAAACGGATGCTTCAACGTAGGAGAACGAAACTTGGGCATCCAAGTGGGATTGGTGTACTGATCATTACTTGAAAGTATCATGAAGATTGGATGAAAAAATGTATGTTGTGATTCAGGAGACTGTAGTTTTTTGGCAGCCTAACAACGCCTTTCATTGAATGAGTTATTCGCCAGCCTGTGCTTAAGGCTACATCAAGAGGAAACAAACCTTAGAGATAGAACGTAGAACTACTGTATTGTGTCACGTTTCAAGAATCTAGCACAAACCGTGTTTGATTTAGAGTTCTAACTGCATCTGTCAATATAGAAGAAAACGCAGTGAAACCTAAAAATTCAAACTGTTACTGCAAACGGATGCTTCAACGTAGGAGAACGAAACTTGGACATCCAAGTTTGATTGGAGTACTGCTCATTATTTGAAAGTATCAGGAAGGTCGGAAAAAAAATATATGTTGTGATTTCAGGAGACTGTAGTTTTTTGGCAGCCGAACAACGCCTTTCATTGAATGAGTTATTCGCCAGCCTGTGCTTAAGGCTACATCAAGAGGAAACAAACCTTAGAGATAGAACGTAGAACTACTGTATTGTGTCAAGTTTCAAGAAGCTAGCACAAACCGTGTTTGATTTAGAGTTCGAACTGCATCTGTCAATATAGGAGAAAACAGAGTGAAACCTAAAAATTCAAACTGTTACTGCAAACGGATGCTTCAACGTAGGAGAACGAAACTTGGGCATCCATGTGGGATTGGTGTACTGATCATTACTTGAAAGTATCATGAAGATTGGATGAAAAAAGTATGTTGAGATTTCAGGAGACTCTAGTTTTTGGAAGTTTGGCAACCCCTTTCAATATAAGTGTTATTCGCGAGTCCCTGTATTAGGCTACATCAAGAGGAAACAAACCTTAGAGATAGAACGTAGAACTACTGTATTGTGTCACGTTTCAAGAAGCTAGCACAAACCCTGTTTGATTTAGAGTTCTAACTGCATCTGTCAATATAGAAGAAAACGCAGTGAAACCTAAAAATTCAAACTGTTACTGCAAACGGATGCTTCAACGTAGGAGAACGAAAATTGGACATCCAAGTTTGATTGGAGTACTGCTCATTATTTGAAAGTATCAGGAAGGTCGGAAAAAAAATATATGTTGTGATTTCAGGAGACTGTAGTTTTTTGGCAGCCTAACAACGCCTTTCATTGAATGAGTTATTCGCCAGCCTGTGCTTAAGGCTACATCAAGAGGAAACAAACCTCAGAGATAGAACGTAGAACTACTGTATTGTGTCAAGTTTCAAGAAGCTAGCACAAACCGTGTTTGATTTAGAGTTCGAACTGCATCTGTCAATATAGGAGAAAACAGAGTGAAACCTAAAAATTCAAACTGTTACTGCAAACGGATGCTTCAACGTAGGAGAACGAAACTTGGGCATCCAAGTGGGATTGGTGTACTGATCATTACTTGAAAGTATCATGAAGATTGGATGAAAAAATGTATGTTGAGATTTCAGGAGACTCTAGTTTTTGGAAGTTTGGCAACCCCTTTCAATATAAGTGTTATTCGCGAGTCCCTGTATTAGGCTACATCAAGAGGAAACAAACCTTAGAGATAGAACGTAGAACTACTGTATTGTGTCACGTTTCAAGAAGCTAGCACAAACCCTGTTTGATTTAGAGTTCTAACTGCATCTGTCAATATAGAAGAAAACAGAGTGAAACCTAAAAATTCAAACTGTTACTGCAAACGGATGCTTCAACGTAGGAGAACGAAACTTGGACATCCAAGTTTGATTGGAGTACTGCTCATTATTTGAAAGTATCAGGAAGGTCGGAAAACAAATATATGTTGTGATTTCAGGAGACTGTAGTTTTTTGGCAGCCTAACAACGCCTTTCATTGAATGAGTTATTCGCCAGCCTGTGCTTAAGGCTACATCAAGAGGAAACAAACCTTAGAGATAGAACGTAGAACTACTGTATTGTGTCAAGTTTCGAGACCTAGCACAAACCGTGTTTGATTTAGAGTTCGAACTGCATCTGTCAATATAGGAGAAAACAGAGTGAAACCTAAAAATTCAAAATGTTACTGCAAACGGATGCTTCAGCGTAGGAGAACGAAACTTGGGCATCCAAGTGGGATTGGTGTACTGATCATTACTTGAAAGTATCATGAAGATTGGATGAAAAAATGTATGTTGTGATTTCAGGAGACTGTAGTTTTTTGGCAGCCTAACAACGCCTTTCATTGAATGAGTTATTCGCCAGCCTGTGCTTAAGGCTACATCAAGAGGAAACAAACCTTAGAGATAGAACGTAGAACTACTGTATTGTGTCAAGTTTCAAGAAGCTAGCACAAACCGTGTTTGATTTAGAGTTCGAACTGCATCTGTCAATATAGGAGAAAACGCAGTGAAACCTAAAAATTCAAACTGTTACTGCAAACGGATGCTTCAACGTAGGAGAACGATACTTGGGCATCCAAGTGGGATTGGTGTACTGATCATTACTTGAAAGTATCATGAAGATTGGATGAAAAAATGTATGTTGTGATTTCAGGAGACTGTAGTTTTTTGGCAGCCTAACAACGCCTTTCATTGAATGAGTTATTCGCCAGCCTGTGCTTAAGGCTACATCAAGAGGAAACAAACCTTAGAGATAGAACGTAGAACTACTGTATTGTGTCACGTTTCAAGAAGCTAGCACAAACCGTGTTTGATTTAGAGTTCTAACTGCATCTGTCAATATAGAAGAAAACAGAGTGAAACCTAAAAATTCAAACTGTTACTGCAAACGGATGCTTCAACGTAGGAGAACGAAACTTGGACATCCAAGTTTGATTGGAGTACTGCTCATTATTTGAAAGTATCAGGAAGGTCGGGAAAAAAATATATGTTGTGATTTCAGGAGACTGTAGTATTTTGACAGCCTAACAACGCCTTTCATTGAATGAGTTATTCGCCAGCCTGTGCTTAAGGCTACATCAAGAGGAAACAAACCTTAGAGATAGAACGTAGAACTACTGTATTGTGTCACGTTTCAAGAAGCTAGCACAAACCGTGTTTGATTTAGAGTTCGAACTGCATCTGTCAATATAGGAGAAAACAGAGTGAAACCTAAAAATTCAAACTGTTACTGCAAACGGATGCTTCAACGTAGGAGAACGAAACTTGGGCATCCAAGTGGGATTGGTGTACTGATCATTACTTGAAAGTATCATGAAGATTGGATGAAAAAATATATGTTGAGATTTCAGGAGACTCTAGTTTTTGGAAGTTTGGCAACCCCTTTCAATATAAGTGTTATTCGCCAGTCCCTGCATTAGGCTACATCAAGAGGAAACAAACCTTAGAGATAGAACGTAGAACTACTGTATTGTGTCAAGTTTCAGGAAGCTAGCACAAACCGTGTTTGATTTAGAGTTCGAACTGCATCTGTCAATATAGAAGAAAACGCAGTGAAACCTAAAAATTCAAACTGTTACTGCAAACGGATGCTTCAACGTAGGAGAACGAAACTTGGGCATCCAAGTTTGATGGGTGTACTGCTCATTATTTGAACATATCAGGAAGGTCGGAAAAAAAATATATATTGTGATTTCAGGAGACTGTAGTTTTTTGGCAGCCTAACAACGCCTTTCATTGAATGAGTTATTCGCCAGCCTGTGCTTAAGGCGACATCAAGAGGAAACAAACCTTAGAGATAGAACGTAGAACTACTGTATTGTGTCAAGTTTCAAGAAGCTAGCACAAACCGTGTTTGATTTAGAGTTCGAACTGCATCTGTCAATATAGGAGAAAACAGAGTGAAACCTAAAAATTCAAACTGTTACTGCAAACGGATGCTTCAACGTAGGAGAACAATACTTGGGCATCCAAGTGGGATTGGTGTACTGATCATTACTTGAAAGTATCATGAAGATTGGATGAAAATATGTATGTTGAGATTTCAGGAGACTCTAGTTTTTGGAAGTTTGGCAACCCCTTTCAATATAAGTGTTATTCGCGAGTCCCTGTATTAGGCTACATCAAGAGGAAACAAACCTTAGAGATAGAACGTAGAACTACTGTATTGTGTCACGTTTCAAGAAGCTAGCACAAACCGTGTTTGATTTAGAGTTCTAACTGCATCTGTCAATATAGAAGAAAACGCAGTGAAACCTAAAAATTCAAACTGTTACTGCAAACGGATGCTTCAACGTAGGAGAACGAAACTTGGACATCCAAGTTTGATTGGAGTACTGCTCATTATTTGAAAGTATCAGGAAGGTCGGAAAAAAAATATATGTTGTGATTTCAGGAGACTGTAGTTTTTTGGCAGCCTAACAACGCCTTTCATTGAATGAGTTATTCGCCAGCCTGTGCTTAAGGCTACATCAAGAGGAAACAAACCTTAGAGATAGAACGTAGAACTACTGTATTGTGTCAAGTTTCAAGAAGCTAGCACAAACCGTGTTTGATTTAGAGTTCGAACTGCATCTGTCAATATAGGAGAAAACAGAGTGAAACCTAAAAATTCAAACTGTTACTGCAAACGGATGCTTCAACGTAGGAGAACGAAACTTGGGCATCCAAGTGGGATTGGTGTACTGATCATTACTTGAAAGTATCATGAAGATTGGATGAAAAAATGTATGTTGTGATTCAGGAGACTGTAGTTTTTTGGCAGCCTAACAACGCCTTTCATTGAATGAGTTATTCGCCAGCCTGTGCTTAAGGCTACATCAAGAGGAAACAAACCTTAGAGATAGAACGTAGAACTACTGTATTGTGTCACGTTTCAAGAAGCTAGCACAAACCGTGTTTGATTTAGAGTTCTAACTGCATCTGTCAATATAGAAGAAAACGCAGTGAAACCTAAAAATTCAAACTGTTACTGCAAACGGATGCTTCAACGTAGGAGAACGAAACTTGGACATCCAAGTTTGATTGGAGTACTGCTCATTATTTGAAAGTATCAGGAAGGTCGGAAAAAAAATATATGTTGTGATTTCAGGAGACTGTAGTTTTTTGGCAGCCTAACAACGCCTTTCATTGAATGAGTTATTCGCCAGCCTGTGCTTAAGGCTACATCAAGAGGAAACAAACCTCAGAGATAGAACGTAGAACTACTGTATTGTGTCAAGTTTCAAGAAGCTAGCACAAACCGTGTTTGATTTAGAGTTCGAACTGCATCTGTCAATATAGGAGAAAACAGAGTGAAACCTAAAAATTCAAACTGTTACTGCAAACGGATGCTTCAACGTAGGAGAACGAAACTTGGGCATCCAAGTGGGATTGGTGTACTGATCATTACTTGAAAGTATCATGAAGATTGGATGAAAAAATGTATGTTGTGATTTCAGGAGACTGTAGTTTTTTGGCAGCCTAACAACGCCTTTCATTGAATGAGTTATTCGCCAGCCTGTGCTTAAGGCTACATCAAGAGGAAACAAACCTTAGAGATAGAACGTAGAACTACTGTATTGTGTCAAGTTTCAAGAAGCTAGCACAAACCGTGTTTGATTTAGAGTTCTAACTGCATCTGTCAATATAGGAGAAAACAGAGTGAAACCTAAAAATTCAAAGTGTTACTGCAAACGGATGCTTCAACGTAGGAGAACGAAACTTGGGCATCCAAGTGGGATTGGTGTACTGATCATTACTTGAAAGTATCATGAAGATTGGATGAAAATATGTATGTTGAGATTTCAGGAGACTCTAGTTTTTGGAAGTTTGGCAACCCCTTTCAATATAAGTGTTATTCGCGAGTCCCTGTATTAGGCTACATCAAGAGGAAACAAACCTTAGAGATAGAACGTAGAACTACTGTATTGTGTCACGTTTCAAGAAGCTAGCACAAACCGTGTTTGATTTAGAGTTCTAACTGCATCTGTCAATATAGAAGAAAACGCAGTGAAACCTAAAAATTCAAACTGTTACTGCAAACGGATGCTTCAACGTAGGAGAACGAAACTTGGACATCCAAGTTTGATTGGAGTACTGCTCATTATTTGAAAGTATCAGGAAGGTCGGAAAAAAAATATATGTTGTGATTTCAGGAGACTGTAGTTTTTTGGCAGCCTAACAATGCCTTTCATTGAATGAGTTATTCGCCAGCCTGTGCTTAAGGCTACATCAAGAGGAAACAAACCTGAGAGATAGAACGTAGAACTACTGTATTGTGTCAAGTTTCAAGAAGCTAGCACAAACCGTGTTTGATTTAGAGTTCGAACTGCATCTGTCAATATAGGAGAAAACAGAGTGAAACCTAAAAATTCAAAGTGTTACTGCAAACGGATGCTTCAACGTAGGAGAACGAAACTTGGACATCCAAGTTTGATTGGAGTACTGCTCATTATTTGAAAGTATCAGGAAGGTCGGAAAAAAAATATATGTTGTGATTTCAGGAGACTGTAGTTTTTTGGCAGCCTAACAACGCCTTTCATTGAATGAGTTATTCGCCAGCCTGTGCTTAAGGCTACATCAAGAGGAAACAAACCTTAGAGATAGAACGTAGAACTACTGTATTGTGTCAAGTTTGAAGAAGCTAGCACAAACCGTGTTTGATTTAGAGTTCGAACTGCATCTGTCAATATAGGAGAAAACAGAGTGAAACCTAAAAATTCAAACTGTTACTGCAAACGGATGCTTCAACGTAGGAGAACGAAACTTGGGCATCCAAGTGGGATTGGTGTACTGATCATTACTTGAAAGTATCATGAAGATTGGATGAAAAAATGTATGTTGTGATTCAGGAGACTGTAGTTTTTTGGCAGCCTAACAACGCCTTTCATTGAATGAGTTATTCGCCAGCCTGTGCTTAAGGCTACATCAAGAGGAAACAAACCTTAGAGATAGAACGTAGAACTACTGTATTGTGTCACGTTTCAAGAAGCTAGCACAAACCGTGTTTGATTTAGAGTTCTAACTGCATCTGTCAATATAGAAGAAAACGCAGTGAAACCTAAAAATTCAAACTGTTACTGCAAACGGATGCTTCAACGTAGGAGAACGAAACTTGGACATCCAAGTTTGATTGGAGTACTGCTCATTATTTGAAAGTATCAGGAAGGTCGGAAAAAAAATATATGTTGTGATTTCAGGAGACTGTTGTTTTTTGGCAGCCTAACAACGCCTTTCATTGAATGAGTTATTCGCCAGCCTGTGCTTAAGGCTACATCAAGAGGAAACAAACCTCAGAGATAGAACGTAGAACTACTCTATTGTGTCACGTTTCAAGAAGCTAGCACAAACCGTGTTTGATTTAGAGTTCGAACTGCATCTGTCAATATAGGAGAAAACAGAGTGAAACCTAAAAATTCAAACTGTTACTGCAAACGGATGCTTCAACGTAGGAGAACGAAACTTGGGCATCCAAGTGGGATTGGTGTACTGATCATTACTTGAAAGTATCATGAAGATTGGATGAAAAAATGTATGTTGTGATTTCAGGAGACTGTAGTTTTTTGGCAGCCTAACAACGCCTTTCATTGAATGAGTTATTCGCCAGCCTGTGCTTAAGGCTACATCAAGAGGAAACAAACCTTAGAGATAGAACGTAGAACTACTGTATTGTGTCACGTTTCAAGAAGCTAGCACAAACCGTGTTTGATTTAGAGTTCTAACTGCATCTGTCAATATAGAAGAAAACAGAGTGAAACCTAAAAATTCAAACTGTTACTGCAAACGGATGCTTCAACGTAGGAGAACGAAACTTGGACATCCAAGTTTGATTGGAGTACTGCTCATTATTTGAAAGTATCAGGAAGGTCGGAAAAAAAATATATGTTGTGATTTCAGGAGACTGTAGTTTCTTGGCAGCCTAACAACGCCTTTCATTGAATGAGTTATTCGCCAGCCTGTGCTTAAGGCTACATCAAGAGGAAACAAACCTTAGAGATAGAACGTAGAACTACTGTATTTTGTCAAGTTTCAAGAAGCTAGCACAAACCGTGTTTGATTTAGAGTTCGAACTGCATCTGTCAATATAGGAGAAAACAGAGTGAAACCTAAAAATTCAAACTGTTACTGCAAACGGATGCTTCAACGTAGGAGAACGATACTTGGGCATCCAAGTGGGATTGGTGTACTGATCATTACTTGAAAGTATCATGAAGATTGGATGAAAATATGTATGTTGAGATTTCAGGAGACTCTAGTTTTTGGAAGTTTGGCAACCCCTTTCAATATAAGTGTTATTCGCGAGTCCCTGTATTAGGCTACATCAAGAGGAAACAAACCTTAGAGATAGAACGTAGAACTACTGTATTGTGTCACGTTTCAAGAAGCTAGCACAAACCGTGTTTGATTTAGGGTTCTAACTGCATCTGTCAATATAGAAGAAAACGCAGTGAAACCTAAAAATTCAAACTGTTACTGCAAACGGATGCTTCAACGTAGGAGAACGAAACTTGGACATCCAAGTTTGATTGGAGTACTGCTCATTATTTGAAAGTATCAGGAAGGTCGGAAAAAAAATATATGTTGTGATTTCAGGAGACTGTAGTTTTTTGGCAGCCTAACAACGCCTTTCATTGAATGAGTTATTCGCCAGCCTGTGCTTAAGGCTACATCAAGAGGAAACAAACCTTAGAGATAGAACGTAGAACTACTGTATTGTGTCAAGTTTCAAGAAGCTAGCACAAACCGTGTTTGATTTAGAGTTCGAACTGCATCTGTCAATATAGGAGAAAACAGAGTGAAACCTAAAAATTCAAAGTGTTACTGCAAACGGATGCTTCAACGTAGGAGAACGAAACTTGGGCATCCAAGTGGGATTGGTGTACTGATCATTACTTGAAAGTATCATGAAGATTGGATGAAAATATGTATGTTGAGATTTCAGGAGACTGTAGTTTTTTGGCATCCTAACAACGCCTTTCATTGAATGAGTTATTCGCCAGCCTGTGCTTAAGGCTACATCAAGAGGAAACAAACCTTAGAGATAGAACGTAGAACTACTGTATTGTGTCAAGTTTCAAGAAGCTAGCACAAACCGTGTTTGATTTAGAGTTCGAACTGCATCTGTCAATATAGGAGAAAACGCAGTGAAACCTAAAAATTCAAACTGTTACTGCAAACGGATGCTTCAACGTAGGAGAACGAAACTTGGGCATCCAAGTGGGATTGGTGTACTGATCATTACTTGAAAGTATCATGAAGATTGGATGAAAAAATGTATGTTGTGATTTCAGGAGACTGTAGTTTTTTGGCAGCCTAACAACGCCTTTCATTGAATGAGTTATTCGCCAGCCTGTGCTTAAGGCTACATCAAGAGGAAACAAACCTTAGAGATAGAACGTAGAACTACTGTATTGTGTCACGTTTCAAGAAGCTAGCACAAACCGTGTTTGATTTAGAGTTCGAACTGCATCTGTCAATATAGGAGAAAACACAGTGAAACCTAAAAATTCAAACTGTTACTGCAAACGGATGCTTCAACGTAGGAGAACGAAACTTGGGCATCCAAGTGGGATTGGTGTACTGATCATTACTTGAAAGTATCATGAAGATTGGATGAAAAAATGTATGTTGTGATTTCAGGAGACTGTAGTTTTTTGGCAGCCTAACAACGCCTTTCATTGAATGAGTTATTCGCCAGCCTGTGCTTAAGGCTACATCAAGAGGAAACAAACCTTAGAGATAGAACGTAGAACTACTGTATTGTGTCACGTTTCAAGAAGCTAGCACAAACCGTGTTTGATTTAGAGTTCGAACTGCATCTGTCAATATAGGAGAAAACAGAGTGAAACCTAAAAATTCAAACTGTTACTGCAAACGGATGCTTCAACGTAGGAGAACGAAACTTGGGCATCCAAGTGGGATTGGTGTACTGATCATTACTTGAAAGTATCATGAAGATTGGATGAAAAAAATGTATGTTGAGATTTCAGGAGACTCTAGTTTTTGGAAGTTTGGCAATCCCTTTCAATATAAGTGTTATTCGCGAGTCCCTGTATTAGGCTACATCAAGAGGAAACAAACCTTAGAGATAGAACGTAGAACTACTGTATTGTGTCACGTTTCAAGAATCTAGCACAAACCGTGTTTGATTTAGAGTTCTAACTGCATCTGTCAATATAGAAGAAAACAGAGTGAAACCTAAAAATTCAAACTGTTACTGCAAACGGATGCTTCAACGTAGGAGAACGAAACTTGGACATCCAAGTTTGATTGGAGTACTGCTCATTACTTGAAAGTATCAGGAAGGTCAGAAAAAAAATATATGTTGTGATGTCAGGAGACTGTAGTTTTTTGGCAGCCTAACAACGCCTTTCATTGAATAAGTTATTCGCCAGCCTGTGCTTAAGGCTACATCAAGAGGAAACAAACATTAGAGATAGAACGTAGAACTACTGTATTGTGTCAAGTTTCAAGAAACTAGCACAAACCGTGTTTGATTTAGAGTTCTAACTGCATCTGTCAATATAGAAGAAAACAGAGTGAAACCTAAAAATTCAAACTGTTACTGCAAACGGATGCTTCAACGTAGGAGAACGAAACTTGGGCATCCAAGTGGGATTGGTGTACTGATCATTACTTGAAAGTATCATGAAGGTTGGATGAAAAAATGTATGTTGTGATTTCAGGAGACTGTAGTTTTTTGGCAGCCTAACAACGCCTTTCATTGAATGAGTTATTCGCCAGCCTGTGCTTAAGGCTACATCAAGAGGAAACAAACCTTAGAGATAGAACGTAGAACTACTGTATTGTGTCACGTTTCAAGAAGCTAGCACAAACCGTGTTTGATTTAGAGTTCGAACTGCATCTGTCAATATAGGAGAAAACGCAGTGAAACCTAAAAATTCAAACTGTTACTGCAAACGGATGCTTCAACGTAGGAGAACGAAACTTGGGCATCCAAGTGGGATTGGTGTACTGATCATTACTTGAAAGTATCATGAAGATTGGATGAAAAAATGTATGTTGTGATTTCAGGAGACTGTAGTTTTTTGGCAGCCTAACAACGCCTTTCATTGAATGAGTTATTCGCCAGCCTGTGCTTAAGGCTACATCAAGAGGAAACAAACCTTAGAGATAGAACGTAGAACTACTGTATTGTGTCACGTTTCAAGAAGCTAGCACAAACCGTGTTTGATTTATAGTTCGAACTGCATCTGTCAATATAGAAGAAAACGCAGTGAAACCTAAAAATTCAAACTGTTACTGCAAACGGATGCTTCAACGTTGGAGAACAAAACTTGGACATCCAAGTTTGATTGGAGTACTGCTCATTATTTGAAAGTATCAGGAAGGTCGGAAAAAAAATATATGTTGTGATTTCAGGAGACTGTAGTTTTTTGGCAGCCTAACAACGCCTTTCATTGAATGAGTTATTCGCCAGCCTGTGCTTAAGGCTACATCAAGAGGAAACAAACCTTGGAGATAGAACGTAGAACTACTGTATTGTGTCAAGTTTCAAGAAGCTAGCACAAACCGTGTTTGATTTAGAGTTCGAACTGCATCTGTCAATATAGGAGAAAACAGAGTGAAACCTAAAAATTCAAACTGTTACTGCAAACGGATGCTTCAACGTAGGAGAACGATACTTGGGCATCCAAGTGGGATTGGTGTACTGATCATTACTTGAAAGTATCATGAAGATTGGATGAAAAAAATGTATGTTGAGATTTCAGGAGACTCTAGTTTTTGGAAGTTTGGCAATCCCTTTCAATATAAGTGTTATTCGCGAGTCCCTGTATTAGGCTACATCAAGAGGAAACAAACCTTAGAGATAGAACGTAGAACTACTGTATTGTGTCACGTTTCAAGAAGCTAGCACAAACCGTGTTTGATTTAGAGTTCTAACTGCATCTGTCAATATAGAAGAAAACAGAGTGAAACCTAAAAATTCAAACTGTTACTGCAAACGGATGCTTCAACGTAGGAGAACGAAACTTGGACATCCAAGTTTGATTGGAGTACTGCTCATTATTTGAAAGTATCAGGAAGGTCGGAAAAAAAATATATGTTGTGATGTCAGGAGATTGTAGTTTTTTGGCAGCCTAACAACGCATTTCATTGAATAAGTTATTCGAAAGCCTGTGCTTAAGGCTACATCAAGAGGAAACAAACCTTAGAGATAGAACGTAGAACTACTGTATTGTGTCAAGTTTCAAGAAGCTAGCACAAACCGTGTTTGATTTATAGTTCGAACTGCATCTGTCAATATAGGAGAAAACAGAGTGAAACCTAAAAATTCAAACTGTTACTGCAAACGGATGCTTCAACGTAGGAGAACGAAACTTGGGCATCCAAGTGGGATTGGTGTACTGATCATTACTTGAAAGTATCATGAAGATTGGATGAAAAAATGTATGTTGTGATTTCAGGAGACTGTAGTTTTTTGGCAGCCTAACAACGCCTTTCATTGAATGAGTTATTCGCCAGCCTGTGCTTAAGGCTACATCAAGAGGAAACAAACCTTAGAGATAGAACGTAGAACTACTGTATTGTGTCAAGTTTCAAGAAGCTAGCACAAACCGTGTTTGATTTAGAGTTCGAACTGCATCTGTCAATATAGGAGAAAACAGAGTGAAACCTAAAAATTCAAATTGTTACTGCAAACGGATGCTTCAACGTAGGAGAACGAAACTTGGGCATCCAAGTGGGATTGGTGGACTGATCATTACTTGAAAGTATCATGAAGATTGGATGAAAAAATGTATGTTGTGATTTCAGGAGACTGTAGTTTTTTGGCAGCCTAACAACGCCTTTCATTGAATGAGTTATTCGCCAGCCTGTGCTTAAGGCTACATCAAGAGGAAACAAACCTTAGAGATAGAACGTAGAACTACTGTATTGTGTCACGTTTCAAGAAGCTAGCACAAACCGTGTTTGATTTAGAGTTCGAACTGCATCTGTCAATATAGAAGAAAATGCAGTGAAACCTAAAAATTCAAACTGTTACTGCAAACGGATGCTTCAACGTAGGAGAACGAAACTTGGGCATCCAAGTGGGAATGGTGTACTGATCATTACTTGAAAGTATCATGAAGATTGGATGAAAAAATGTATGTTGTGATTTCAGGAGACTGTAGTTTTTTGGCAGCCTAACAACGCCTTTCATTGAATGAGTTATTCGCCAGCCTGTGCTTAAGGCTACATCAAGAGGAAACAAACCTTAGAGATAGAACGTAGAACTACTGTATTGTGTCACGTTTCAAGAAGCTAGCACAAACCGTGTTTGATTTAGAGTTCTAACTGCATCTGTCAATATAGAAGAAAACAGAGTGAAACCTAAAAATTCAAACTGTTACTGCAAACGGATGCTTCAACGTAGGAGAACAAAACTTGGACATCCAAGTTTGATTGGAGTACTGCTCATTATTTGAAAGTATCAGGAAGGTCGGAAAAAAAATATATGTTGTGATTTCAGGAGACTGTAGTTTTTTGGCAGCCTAACAACGCCTTTCATTGAATGAGTTATTCGCCAGCCTGTGCTTAAGGCTACATCAAGAGGAAACAAACCTTAGAGATAGAACGTAGAACTACTGTATTGTGTCACGTTTCAAGAAGCTAGCACAAACTGTGTTTGATTTAGAGTTCGAACTGCATCTGTCAATATAGAAGAAACGCAGTGAAACCTAAAAATTCAAACTGTTACTGCAAACGGATGCTTCAACGTAGGAGAACGAAACTTGGGCATCCAAGTGGGATTGGTGTACTGATCATTACTTGAAAGTATCATGAAGATTGGATGAAAAAATGTATGTTGTGATTTCAGGAGACTGTCGTTTTTTGGCAGCCTAACAACGCCTTTCATTGAATGAGTTATTCGCCAGCCTGTGCTTAAGGCTACATCAAGAGGAAACAAACCTTAGAGATAGAACGTAGAACTACTGTATTGTGTCACGTTTCAAGAAGCTAGCACAAACCGTGTTTGATTTAGAGTTCTAACTGCATCTGTCAATATAGAAGAAAACAGAGTGAAACCTAAAAATTCAAACTGTTACTGCAAACGGATGCTTCAACGTAGGAGAACGAAACATGGACATCCAAGTTTGATTGGAGTACTGCTCATTATTTGAAAGTATCAGGAAGGTCGGAAGAAAAATATATGTTGTGATTTCAGGAGACTGTAGTTTTTTGGCAGCCTAACAACGCCTTTCATTGAATGAGTTATTCGCCAGCCTGTCCTTAAGGCTACATCAAGAGGAAACAAACCTTAGAGATAGAACGTAGAACTACTGTATTGTGTCACGTTTCAAGAAGCTAGCACAAACCGTGTTTGATTTAGAGTTTCGAACTGCATCTGTCAATATAGGAGAAAACAGAGTGAAACCTAAAAATTCAAACTGTTACTGCAAACGGATGCTTCAACGTAGGAGAACGAAACTTGGGCATCCAAGTGGGATTGGTGTACTGATCATTACTTGAAAGTATCATGAAGATTGGATGAAAAATGTATGTTGTGATTTCAGGAGACTGTAGTTTTTTGGCAGCCTAACAACGCCTTTCATTGAATGAGTTATTCGCCAGCCTGTGCTTAAGGCTACATCAAGAGGAAACAAACCTTAGAGATAGAACGTAGAACTACTGTATTGTGTCACGTTTCAAGAAGCTAGCACAAACCGTGTTTGATTTAGAGTTCGAAATGCATCTGTCAATATAGAAGAAAACGCAGTGAAACCTAAAATTTCAAACTGTTACTGCAAACGGATGCTTCAATGTAGGAGAACGAAACTTGGGCATCCAAGTGGGATTGGTGTACTGATCATTACTTGAAAGTATCATGAAGATTGGATGAAAAAATGTATGTTGTGATTTCAGGAGACTGTAGTTTTTTGGCAGCCTAACAACGCCTTTCATTGAATGAGTTATTCGCCAGCCTGTGCTTAAGGCTACATCAAGAGGAAACAAACCTTAGAGATAGAACGTAGAACTACTGTATTGTGTCACGTTTCAAGAAGCTAGCACAAACCGTGTTTGATTTAGAGTTCTAACTGCATCTGTCAATATAGAAGAAAACAGAGTGAAACCTAAATATTCAAACTGTTACTGCAAACGGATGCTTCAACGTAGGAGAACGAAACTTGGACATCCAAGTTTGATTGGAGGACTGCTCATTATTTGAAAGTATCAGGAAGGTCAAAAAAAAAATATATGTTGTGATTTCAGGAGACTGTAGTTTTTTGGAAGCCTAACAACGCCTTTCATTGAATGAGTTATTCGCCAGCCTGTGCTTAAGGCTACATCAAGAGGAAACAAACCTTAGAGATAGAACGTAGAACTACTGTATTGTGTCACGTTTCAAGAAGCTAGCACAAACCGTGTTTGATTTAGAGTTCGAACTGCATCTGTCAATATAGAAGAAAACGCAGTGAAACCTAAAAATTCAAACTGTTACTGCAAACGGATGCTTCAACGTAGGAGAACGAAACTTGGGCATCCAAGTGGGATTGGTGTACTGATCATTACTTGAAAGTATCATGAAGATTGGATGAAAAATGTATGTTGTAATTTCAGGAGACTGTAGTTTTTTGGCAGCCTAACAACGCCTTTCATTGAATGAGTTATTCGCCAGCCTGTGCTTAAGGCTACATCAAGAGGAAACAAACCTTAGAGATAGAACGTAGAACTACTGTATTGTGTCACGTTTCCAGAAGCTAGCACAAACCGTGTTTGATTTAGAGTTCTAACTGCATCTGTCAATATAGAAGAAAACAGAGTGAAACCTAAAAATTCAAACTGTTACTGCAAACGGATGCTTCAACGTAGGAGAACGAAACTTGGACATCCAAGTTTGATTGGAGTACTGCTCATTATTTGAAAGTATCAGGAAGGTCGGAAAAAAAATATAGGTTGTGATTTCAGGAGACTGTAGTTTTTTGGCATCCTAACAACGCCTTTCATTGAATGAGTTATTCGCCAGCCTGTGCTTAAGGCTACATCAAGAGGAAACAAACCTTAGAGATAGAACGTAGAACTACTGTATTGTGTCACGTTTCAAGAAGCTAGCACAAACCGTGTTGATTTAGAGTTCGAACTGCATCTGTCAATATAGGAGAAAACAGAGTGAAACCTAAAAATTCAAACTGTTACTGCAAACGGATGCTTCAACGTAGGAGAACGATACTTGGGCATCCAAGTGGGATTGGTGTACTGATCATTACTTGAAAGTATCATGAAGATTGGATGAAAAAATGTATGTTGAGATTTCAGGAGACTCTAGTTTTTGGAAGTTTGGCAACCCCTTTCAATATAAGTGTTATTCGGGAGTCCCTGTATTAGGCTACATCAAGAGGAAACAAAACTTAGAGATAGAACGTAGAACTACTGTATTGTGTCACGTTTCAAGAAGCTAGCACAAACCGTGTTTGATTTAGAGTTCGAACTGCATCTGTCAATATAGAAGAAAACAGAGTGAAACCTAAAAATTCAAACTGTTACTGCAAACGGATGCTTCAACGTAGGAGAACGAAACTTGGACATCCAAGTTTGATTGGAGTACTGCTCATTATTTGAAAGTATCAGGAAGGTCGGAAAAAAAATATATGTTGTGATTTCAGGAGACTGTAGTTTTTTGGCAGCCTAACAACGCCTTTCATTGAATGAGTTATTCGCCAGCCTGTGCTTAAGGCTACATCAAGAGGAAACAAACCTTAGAGATAGAACGTAGAACTACTGTATTGTGTCAAGTTTCAAGAAGCTAGCACAAACCGTGTTTGATTTAGAGTTCGAACTGCATCTGTCAATATAGGAGAAAAACAGAGTGAAACCTAAAAATTCAAACTGTTACTGCAAACGGATGCTTCAACATAGGAGAACGAAACTTGGGCATCCAAGTGGGATTGGTGTACTGATCATTACTTGAAAGTATCATGAAGATTGGATGAGAAAATGTATGTTGTGATTTCAGGAACTGTAGTTTTTTTGGCAGCCTAACAACGCCTTTCATTGAATGAGTTATTCGCCAGCCTGTGCTTAAGGCTACATCAAGAGGAAACAAACCTTAGAGATAGAACGTAGAACTACTGTATTGTGTCACGTTTCAAGAAGCTAGCACAAAACCGTGTTTGATTTAGAGTTCGAACTGCATCTGTCAATATAGGAGAAAACAGAGTGAAACCTAAAAATTCAAACTGTTACTGCAAACGGATGCTTCAACGTAGGAGAACGAAACTTGGGCATCCAAGTGGATTGGTGTACTGATCATTACTTGAAAGTATCATGAAGATTGGATGAAAAAATGTATGTTGTGATTTCAGGAGACTGTAGTTTTTTGGCAGCCTAACAACGCCTTTCATTGAATGAGTTATTCGCCAGCCTGTGCTTATGGCTACATCAAGAGGAAACAAACCTTAGAGATAGAACGTAGAACTACTGTATTGTGTCACGTTTCAAAAAGCTAGCACAAACCGTGTTTGATTTAGAGTTCGAACTGCATCTGTCAATATAGGAGAAAACGCAGTGAAACCTAAAAATTCAAACTGTTACTGCAAACGGATGCTTCAACGTAGGAGAACGAAACTTGGGCATCCAAGTGGGATTGGTGTACTGATCATTACTTGAAAGTATCATGAAGATTGGATGAAAAAAATGTATGTTGAGATTTCATTAGACTCTAGTTTTTGGAAGTTTGGCAATCCCTTTCAATAAAAGTGTTATTCGCGAGTCCCTGTATTAGGCTACATCAAGAGGAAACAAACCTTAAAGATAGAACGTAGAACTACTGTATTGTGTCACGTTTCAAGAAGCTAGCACAAACCGTGTTTGATTTAGAGTTCGAACTGCATCTGTCAATATAGAAGAAAACGCAGTGAAACCTAAAAATTCAAACTGTTACTGCAAACGGATGCTTCAACGTAGGAGAACGAAACTTGGGCATCCAAGTGGGATTGGTGTACTGATCATTACTTGAAAGTATCATGAAGATTGGATGAAAAAATGTATGTTGTGATTTCAGGAGACTGTAGTTTTTTGGCAGCCTAACAACGCCTTTCATTGAATGAGTTATTCGCCAGCCTGTGCTTAAGGCTATATCAAGAGGAAACAAACCTTAGAGATAGAACGTAGAACTACTGTATTGTGTCACGTTTCAAGAAGCTAGCACCAACCGTGTTTGATTTAGAGTTCGAACTGCATCTGTCAATATAGAAGAAAACGCAGTGAAACCTAAAAATTCAAACTGTTACTGCAAACGGATGCTTCAACGTAGGAGAACGAAACTTGGACATCCAAGTTTGATTGGAGTACTGCTCATTATTTGAAAGTATCAGGAAGGTCAGAAAAAAAATATATGTTGTGATTTCAGGAGACTGTAGTTTTTTGGCAGCCTAACAACGCCTTTCATTGAATGAGTTATTCGCCAGCCTGTGCTTAAGGCTACATCAAGAGGAAACAAACCTTAGAGATAGAACGTAGAACTACTGTATTGTGTCAAGTTTCAAGAAGCTAGCACAAACCGTGTTTGATTTAGAGTTCGAACTGCATCTGTCAATATAGGAGAAAACAGAGTGAAACCTAAAAATTCAAACTGTTACTGCAAACGGATGCTTCAACGTAGGAGAACGATACTTGGGCATCCAAGTGGGATTGGTGTACTGATCATTACTTGAAAGTATCATGAAGATTGGATGAAAAAATGTATGTTGAGATTTCAGGAGACTCTAGTTTTTGGAAGTTTGGCAACCCCTTTCAATATAAGTGTTATTCGCGAGTCCCTGTATTAGGCTACATCAAGAGGAAAGAAACCTTAGAGATAGAACGTAGAACTACTGTATTGTGTCACGTTTCAAGAAGCTAGCACAAACCGTGTTTGATTTAGAGTTCTAACTGCATCTGTCAATATAGAAGAAAACAGAGTGAAACCTAAAAATTCAAACTGTTACTGCAAACGGATGCTTCAACGTAGGAGAACGAAACTTAGACATCCAAGTTTGATTGGAGTACTGCTCATTATTTGAAAGTATCAGGAAGGTCGGAAAAAAAATATATGTTGTGATTTCAGGAGACTGTAGTTTTTTGGCAGCCTAACAACGCCTTTCATTGAATGAGTTATTCGCCAGCCTGTGCTTAAGGCTACATCAAGAGGAAACAAACCTTAGAGATAGAACGTAGAACTACTGTATTGTGTCACGTTTCAAGAAGCTAGCACAAACCGTGTTTGATTTAGAGTTCGAACTGCATCTGTCAATATAGGAGAAAACGCAGTGAAACCTAAAAATTCAAACTGTTACTGCAAACGGATGCTTCAACGTAGGAGAACGAAACTTGGGCATCCAAGTGGGATTGGTGTACTGATCATTACTTGAAAGTATCATGAAAATTGGATGAAAAAATGTATGTTGTGATTTCAGGAGACTTTAGTTTTTTGGCAGGCTAACAACGCCTTTCATTGAATGAGTTATTCGCCAGCCTGTGCTTAAGGCTACATCAAGAGGAAACAAACCTTAGAGATAGAACGTAGAACTACTGTATTGTGTCACGTTTCAAGAAGCTAGCACAAACCGTGTTTGATTTAGAGTTCGAACTGCATCTGTCAATATAGAAGAAAACGCAGTGAAACCTAAAAATTCAAACTGTTACTGCAAACGGATGCTTCAACGTAGGAGAACGAAACTTGGACATCCAAGTTTGATTGGAGTACTGCTCATTATTTGAAAGTATCAGGAAGGTCGGAAAAAAAATATATGTTGTGATTTCAGGAGACTGTAGTTTTTTGGCAGCCTAACAACGCCTTTCATTGAATGAGTTATTCGCCAGCCTGTGCTTAAGGCTACATCAAGAGGAAACAAACCTTAGAGATAGAACGTAGAACTACTGTATTGTGTCAAGTTTCAAGAAGCTAGCACAAACCGTGTTTGATTTAGAGTTCGAACTGCATCTGTCAATATAGGAGAAAACAGAGTGAAACCTAAAAATTCAAACTGTTACTGCAAACGGATGCTTCAACGTAGGAGAACGATACTTGGGCATCCAAGTGGGATTGGTGTACTGATCATTACTTGAAAGTATCATGAAGATTGGATGAAAAAAATGTATGTTGAGATTTCAGGAGGCTCTAGTTTTTGGAAGTTTGGCAATCCCTTTCAATATAAGTGTTATTCGCGAGTCCCTGTATTAGGCTACATCAAGAGGAAACAAACCTTAGAGATAGAACGTAGAACTACTGTATTGTGTCACGTTTCAAGAAGCTAGCACAAACCGTGTTTGATTTAGAGTTCTAACTGCATCTGTCAATATAGAAGAAAACAGAGTGAAACCTAAAAATTCAAACTGTTACTGCAAACGGATGCTTCAACGTAGGAGAACGAAACTTGGACATCCAAGTTTGATTGGAGTACTGCTCATTATTTGAAAGTATCAGGAAGGTCGGAAAAAAAATATATGTTGTGATTTCAGGAGACTGTAGTTTTTTGGCAGCCTAACAACGCCTTTCATTGAATGAGTTATTCGCCAGCCTGTGCTTAAGGCTACATCAAGAGGAAACAAACCTTAGAGATAGAACGTAGAACTACTGTATTGTGTCAAGTTTCAAGAAGCTAGCACAAACCGTGTTTGATTTAGAGTTCGAACTGCATCTGTCAATATAGGAGAAAACAGAGTGAAACCTAAAAATTCAAACTGTTACTGCAAACGGATGCTTCAACGTAGGAGAACGAAACTTGGGCATCCAAGTGGGATTGGTGTACTGATCATTACTTGAAAGTATCATGAAGATTGGATGAAAAAATGTATGTTGTGATTTCAGGAGACTGTAGTTTTTTGGCAGCCTAACAACGCCTTTCATTGAATGAGTTATTCGCCAGCCTGTGCTTAAGGCTACATCAAGAGGAAACAAACCTTAGAGATAGAACGTAGAACTACTGTATTGTGTCAAGTTTCAAGAAGCTAGCACAAACCGTGTTTGATTTAGAGTTCGAACTGCATCTGTCAATATAGGAGAAAACAGAGTGAAACCTAAAAATTCAAACTGTTACTGCAAACGGATGCTTCAACGTAGGAGAACGAAACTTTTGCATCCAAGTGGGATTGGTGTACTGATCATTACTTGAAAGTATCATGAAGATTGAATGAAAAACTGTATGTTGTGATTTCAGGAGACTGTAGTTTTTTGGCAGCCTAACAACGCCTTTCATTGAATGAGTTATTCGCCAGCCTGTGCTTAAGGCTACATCAAGAGGAAACAAACCTTAGAGATAGAACGTAGAACTACTGTATTGTGTCAAGTTTCAAGAAGCTAGCACAAACCGTGTTTGATTTAGAGTTCGAACTGCATCTGTCAATATAGGAGAAAACAGAGTGAAACCTAAAAATTCAAACTGTTACTGCAAACGGATGCTTCAACGTAGGAGAACGATACTTGGGCATCCAAGTGGGATTGGTGTACTGATCATTACTTGAAAGTATCATGAAGATTGGATGAAAAAAATGTATGTTGAGATTTCAGGAGACTCTAGTTTTTGGAAGTTTGGCAATCCCTTTCAATATAAGTGTTATTCGCGAGTCTCTGTATTAGGCTACATCAAGAGGAAACAAACCTTAGAGATAGAACGTAGAACTACTGTATTGTGTCACGTTTCAAGAAGCTAGCACCAACCGTGTTTGATTTAGAGTTCTAACTGCATCTGTCAATATAGAAGAAAACGCAGTGAAACCTAAAAATTCAAACTGTTACTGCAAACGGATGCTTCAACGTAGGAGAACGAAACTTGGACATCCAAGTTTGATTGGAGTACTGCTCATTATTTGAAAGTATCAGGAAGGTCGGAAAAAAAATATATGTTGTGATTTCAGGAGACTGTAGTTTTTTGGCAGCCTAACAACGCCTTTCATTGAATGAGTTATTCGCCAGCCTGTGCTTAAGGCTACATCAAGAGGAAACAAACCTTAGAGATAGAACGTAGAACTACTGTATTGTGTCAAGTTTCAAGAAGCTAGCACAAACCGTGTTTGATTTAGAGTTCGAACTGCATCTGTCAATATATCAGAAAACAGAGTGAAACCTAAAAATTCAAACTGATACTGCAAACGGATGCTTCAACGTAGGAGAACGAAATTTGGGCATCCAAGTGGGATTGGTGTACTGATCATTACTTGAAAGTATCATGAAGATTGGATGAAAAAATGTATGTTGTGATTTCAGGATACTCTAGTTTTTGGAAGTTTGGCAACCCCTTTCAATATAAGTGTTATTCGCGAGTCCCTGTATTAGGCTACATCAAGAGGAAACAAACCTTAGAGATAGAACGTAGAACTACTGTATTGTGTCACGTTTCAAGAAGCTAGCACAAACCGTGTTTGATTTAGAGTTCGAACTGCATCTGTCAATATAGAAGAAAACAGAGTGAAACCTAAAAATTCAAACTGTTACTGCAAACGGATGCTTCAACGTAGGAGAATGAAACTTGGACATCCAAGTTTGATTGGAGTACTGCTCATTATTTGAAAGTATCAGGAAGGTCGGAAAAAAAATATATGTTGTGATTTCAGAAGACTTTAGTTTTTTGGCAGCCTAACAACGCCTTTCATTGAATGAGTTATTCGCCAGCCTGTGCTTAAGGCTACATCAAGAGGAAACAAACCTTAGAGATAGAACGTAGAACTACTGTATTGTGTCAAGTTTCAAGAAGCTAGCACAAACCGTGTTTGATTTAGAGTTCGAACTGCATCTGTCAATATAGGAGAAAACAGAGTGAAACCTAAAAATTCAAACTGTTACTGCAAACGGATGCTTCAACGTAGGAGAACGATACTTGGGCATCCAAGTGGGATTGGTGTACTGATCATTACTTGAAAGTATCATGAAGATTGGATGAAAAAATGTATGTTGTGATTTCAGGAGACTGTAGTTTTTTGGCAGCCTAACAACGCCTTTCATTGAATGAGTTATTCGCCAGCCTGTGCTTAAGGCTACATCAAGAGGAAACAAACCTTAGAGATAGAACGTAGAACTACTGTATTGTGTCAAGTTTCAAGAAGCTAGCACAAACCGTGTTTGATTTAGAGTTCGAACTGCATCTGTCAATATAGGAGAAAACAGAGTGAAACCTAAAAATTCAAACTGTTACTGCAAACGGATGCTTCAACGTAGGAGAAAGATACTTGGGCATCCAAGTGGGAGTGGTGTACTGATCATTACTTGAAAGTATCATGAAGATTGGATGAAAATATGTATGTTGAGATTTCAGGAGACTCTAGTTTTTGGAAGTTTGGCAACCCCTTTCAATATAAGTGTTATTCGCGAGTCCCTGTATTAGGCTACATCAAGAGGAAACAAACCTTAGAAATAGAACGTAGAACTACTGTATTGTGTCACGTTTCAAGAAGCTAGCACAAACCGTGTTTGATTTAGAGTTCGAACTGCATCTGTCAATATAGAAGAAAACGCAGTGAAACCTAAAAATTCAAACTGTTACTGCAAACGGATGCTTCAACGTAGGAGAACGAAACTTGGACATCCAAGTTTGTTTGGAGTACTGCTCATTATTTGAAAGTATCAGGAAGGTCGGAAAAAAAATATATGTTGTGATTTCAGGAGACTGTAGTTTTTTGGCAGCCTAACAACGCCTTTCATTGAATGAGTTATTCGCCAGCCTGTGCTTAAGGCTACATCAAGAGGAAACAAACCTTAGAGATAGAACGTAGAACTACTGTATTGTGTCAAGTTTCAAGAAGCTAGCACAAACCGTGTTTGATTTAGAGTTCGAACTGCATCTGTCAATATAGGAGAAAACAGAGTGAAACCTAAAAATTCAAACTGTTACTGCAAACGGATGCTTCAACGTAGGAGAACGAAACTTGGGCATCCAAGTGGGATTGGTGTACTGATCATTACTTGAAAGTATCATGAAGATTGGATGAAAAAATGTATGTTGTGATTTCAGGACACTGTAGTTTTTTGGCAGCCTAACAACGCCTTTCATTGAATGAGTTATTCGCCAGCCTGTGCTTAAGGCTACATCAAGAGGAAACAAACCTTAGAGATAGAACGTAGAACTACTGTATTGTGTCAAGTTTCAAGAAGCTAGCACAAACCGTGTTTGATTTAGAGTTCGAACTGCATCTGTCAATATAGGAGAAAACAGAGTGAAACCTAAAAATTCAAACTGTTACTGCAAACGGATGCTTCAACGTAGGAGAACGAAACTTGGGCATCCAAGTGGGATTGGTGTACTGATCATTACTTGAAAGTATCATGAAGGTTGGATGAAAAAATTATGTTGTGATTTCAGGAGACTGTAGTTTTTTGGCAGCCTAACAACGCCTTTCATTGAATGAGTTATTCGCCAGCCTGTGCTTAAGGCTACATCAAGAGGAAACAAACCTTAGAGATAGAACGTAGAACTACTGTATTGTGTCACGTTTCAAGAAGCTAGCACAAACCGTGTTTGATTTAGAGTTCTAACTGCATCTGTCAATATAGAAGAAAACGCAGTGAAACCTAAAAATTCAAACTGTTACTGCAAACGGATGCTTCAACGTAGGAGAACGAAACTTGGACATCCAAGTTTGATTGGAGTACTGCTCATTATTTGAAAGTATCAGGAAGGTCGGAAAAAAAATATATGTTGTGATTTCAGGAGACTGTAGTTTTTTGGCAGCCTAACAACGCCTTTCATTGAATGAGTTATTCGCCAGCCTGTGCTTAAGGCTACATCAAGAGGAAACAAACCTTAGAGATAGAACGTAGAACTACTGTATTGTGTCAAGTTTCAAGAAGCTAGCACAAACCGTGTTTGATTTAGAGTTCGAACTGCATCTGTCAATATAGGAGAAAACAGAGTGAAACCTAAAAATTCAAACTGTTACTGCAAACGGATGCTTCAACGTAGGAGAACGATACTTGGGCATCCAAGTGGGATTGGTGTACTGATCATTACTTGAAAGTATCATGAAGATTGGATGAAAAAATGTATGTTGAGATTTCAGGAGACTCTAGTTTTTGGAAGTTTGGCAACCCCTTTCAATATAAGTGTTATTCGCGAGTCCCTGTATTAGGCTACATCAAGAGGAAACAAACCTTAGAGATAGAACGTAGAACTACTGTATTGTGTCACGTTTCAAGAAGCTAGCACAAACCGTGTTTGATTTAGAGTTCTAACTGCATCTGTCAATATAGAAGAAAACAGAGTGAAACCTAAAAATTCAAACTGTTACTGCAAACGGATGCTTCAACGTAGGAGAACGAAACTTGGGCATCCAAGTGGGATTGGTGTACTGATCATTACTTGAAAGTATCATGAAGATTGGATGAAAAAATGTATGTTGTGATTTCAGGAGACTGTAGTTTTTTGGCAGCCTAACAACGCCTTTCATTGAATGAGTTATTCGCCAGCCTGTGCTTAAGGCTACATCAAGAGGAAACAAACCTTAGAGATAGAACGTAGAACTACTGTATTGTGTCAAGTTTCAAGAAGCTAGCACAAACCGTGTTTGATTTAGAGTTCGAACTGCATCTGTCAATATAGGAGAAAACAGAGTGAAACCTAAAAATTCAAACTGTTACTGCAAACGGATGCTTCAACGTAGGAGAACGAAACTTGGGCATCCAGGTGGGATTGGTGTACTGATCATTACTTGAAAGTATCATGAAGATTGGATGAAAAAATGTATGTTGTGATTTCAGGAGACTGTAGTTTTTTGGCAGCCTAACAACGCCTTTCATTGAATGAGTTATTCGCCAGCCTGTGCTTAAGGCTATATCAAGAGGAAACAAACCTTAGAGATAGAACGTAGAACTACTGTATTGTGTCACGTTTCAAGAAGCTAGCACAAACCGTGTTTGATTTAGAGTTCGAACTGCATCTGTCAATATAGAAGAAAACGCAGTGAAACCTAAAAATTCAAACTGTTACTGCAAACGGATGCTTCAACGTAGGAGAACGAAACTTGGACATGCAAGTTTGATTGGAGTACTGCTCATTATTTGAAAGTATCAGGAAGGTCGGAAAAAAAATATATGTTGTGATTTCAGGAGACTGTAGTTTTTTGGCAGCCTAACAACGCCTTTCATTGAATGAGTTATTCGCCAGCCTGTGCTTAAGGCTACATCAAGAGGAAACAAACCTTAGAGATAGAACGTAGAACTTCTGTATTGTGTCAAGTTTCAAGAAGCTAGCACAAACCGTGTTTGATTTAGAGTTCGAACTGCATCTGTCAATATAGGAGAAAACAGAGTGAAACCTAAAAATTCAAACTGTTACTGCAAACGGATGCTTCAAAGTAGGAGAACGAAACTTGGGCATCCAAGTGGGATTGGTGTACTGATCATTACTTGAAAGTATCATGAAGATTGAATGAGAAAATGTATGTTGTGATTTCAGGAGACTGTAGTTTTTTTGGCAGCCTAACAACGCCTTTCATTGAATGAGTTATTCGCCAGCCTGTGCTTAAGGCTACATCAAGAGGAAACAAACCTTAGAGATAGAACGTAGAACTACTGTATTGTGTCACGTTTCAAGAAGCTAGCACAAACCGTGTTTGATTTAGAGTTCGAACTGCATCTGTCAATATAGGAGAAAACGCAGTGAAACCTAAAAATTCAAACTGTTACTGCAAACGGATGCTTCAACGTAGGAGAACGAAACTTGGGCATCCAAGTGGGATTGGTGTACTGATCATTACTTGAAAGTATCATGAAGATTGGATGAAAAAATGTATGTTGTGATTTCAGGAGACTTTAGTTTTTTGGCAGGCTAACAACGCCTTTCATTGAATGAGTTATTCGCCAGCCTGTGCTTAAGGCTACATCAAGAGGAAACAAACCTTAGAGATAGAACGTAGAACTACTGTATTGTGTCACGTTTCAAGAAGCTAGCACAAACCGTGTTTGATTTAGAGTTCGAACTGCATCTGTCAATATAGAAGAAAACGCAGTGAAACCTAAAAATTCAAACTGTTACTGCAAACGGATGCTTCAACGTAGGAGAACGAAACTTGGACATCCAAGTTTGATTGGAGTACTGCTCATTATTTGAAAGTATCAGGAAGGTCGGAAAAAAAATATATGTTGTGATTTCAGGAGACTGTAGTTTTTTGGCAGCCTAACAACGCCTTTCATTGAATGAGTTATTCGCCAGCCTGTGCTTAAGGCTACATCAAGAGGAAACAAACCTTAGAGATAGAACGTAGAACTACTGTATTGTGTCAAGTTTCAAGAAGCTAGCACAAACCGTGTTTGATTTAGAGTTCGAACTGCATCTGTCAATATAGGAGAAAACAGAGTGAAACCTAAAAATTCAAACTGTTACTGCAAACGGATGCTTCAACGTAGGAGAACGATACTTGGGCATCCAAGTGGGATTGGTGTACTGATCATTACTTGAAAGTATCATGAAGATTGGATGAAAAAAATGTATGTTGAGATTTCAGGAGGCTCTAGTTTTTGGAAGTTTGGCAATCCCTTTCAATATAAGTGTTATTCGCGAGTCCCTGTATTAGGCTACATCAAGAGGAAACAAACCTTAGAGATAGAACGTAGAACTACTGTATTGTGTCACGTTTCAAGAAGCTAGCACAAACCGTGTTTGATTTAGAGTTCTAACTGCATCTGTCAATATAGAAGAAAACAGAGTGAAACCTAAAAATTCAAACTGTTACTGCAAACGGATGCTTCAACGTAGGAGAACGAAACTTGGACATCCAAGTTTGATTGGAGTACTGCTCATTATTTGAAAGTATCAGGAAGGTCGGAAAAAAAATATATGTTGTGATTTCAGGAGACTGTAGTTTTTTGGCAGCCTAACAACGCCTTTCATTGAATGAGTTATTCGCCAGCCTGTGCTGAAGGCTACATCAAGAGGAAACAAACCTTAGAGATAGAACGTAGAACTACTGTATTGTGTCAAGTTTCAAGAAGCTAGCACAAACCGTGTTTGATTTAGAGTTCGAACTGCATCTGTCAATATAGGAGAAAACAGAGTGAAACCTAAAAATTCAAACTGTTACTGCAAACGGATGCTTCAACGTAGGAGAACGAAACTTGGGCATCCAAGTGGGATTGGTGTACTGATCATTACTTGAAAGTATCATGAAGATTGGATGAAAAAATGTATGTTGTGATTTCAGGAGACTGTAGTTTTTTGGCAGCCTAACAACGCCTTTCATTGAATGAGTTATTCGCCAGCCTGTGCTTAAGGCTACATCAAGAGGAAACAAACCTTAGAGATAGAACGTAGAACTACTGTATTGTGTCAAGTTTCAAGAAGCTAGCACAAACCGTGTTTGATTTAGAGTTCGAACTGCATCTGTCAATATAGGAGAAAACAGAGTGAAACCTAAAAATTCAAACTGTTACTGCAAACGGATGCTTCAACGTAGGAGAACGAAACTTTTGCATCCAAGTGGGATTGGTGTACTGATCATTACTTGAAAGTATCATGAAGATTGAATGAAAAACTGTATGTTGTGATTTCAGGAGACTGTAGTTTTTTGGCAGCCTAACAACGCCTTTCATTGAATGAGTTATTCGCCAGCCTGTGCTTAAGGCTACATCAAGAGGAAACAAACCTTAGAGATAGAACGTAGAACTACTGTATTGTGTCAAGTTTCAAGAAGCTAGCACAAACCGTGTTTGATTTAGAGTTCGAACTGCATCTGTCAATATAGGAGAAAACAGAGTGAAACCTAAAAATTCAAACTGTTACTGCAAACGGATGCTTCAACGTAGGAGAACGATACTTGGGCATCCAAGTGGGATTGGTGTACTGATCATTACTTGAAAGTATCATGAAGATTGGATGAAAAAAATGTATGTTGAGATTTCAGGAGACTCTAGTTTTTGGAAGTTTGGCAATCCCTTTCAATATAAGTGTTATTCGCGAGTCTCTGTATTAGGCTACATCAAGAGGAAACAAACCTTAGAGATAGAACGTAGAACTACTGTATTGTGTCACGTTTCAAGAAGCTAGCACCAACCGTGTTTGATTTAGAGTTCTAACTGCATCTGTCAATATAGAAGAAAACGCAGTGAAACCTAAAAATTCAAACTGTTACTGCAAACGGATGCTTCAACGTAGGAGAACGAAACTTGGACATCCAAGTTTGATTGGAGTACTGCTCATTATTTGAAAGTATCAGGAAGGTCGGAAAAAAAATATATGTTGTGATTTCAGGAGACTGTAGTTTTTTGGCAGCCTAACAACGCCTTTCATTGAATGAGTTATTCGCCAGCCTGTGCTTAAGGCTACATCAAGAGGAAACAAACCTTAGAGATAGAACGTAGAACTACTGTATTGTGTCAAGTTTCAAGAAGCTAGCACAAACCGTGTTTGATTTAGAGTTCGAACTGCATCTGTCAATATATCAGAAAACAGAGTGAAACCTAAAAATTCAAACTGATACTGCAAACGGATGCTTCAACGTAGGAGAACGAAATTTGGGCATCCAAGTGGGATTGGTGTACTGATCATTACTTGAAAGTATCATGAAGATTGGATGAAAAAATGTATGTTGTGATTTCAGGATACTCTAGTTTTTGGAAGTTTGGCAACCCCTTTCAATATAAGTGTTATTCGCGAGTCCCTGTATTAGGCTACATCAAGAGGAAACAAACCTTAGAGATAGAACGTAGAACTACTGTATTGTGTCACGTTTCAAGAAGCTAGCACAAACCGTGTTTGATTTAGAGTTCGAACTGCATCTGTCAATATAGAAGAAAACAGAGTGAAACCTAAAAATTCAAACTGTTACTGCAAACGGATGCTTCAACGTAGGAGAATGAAACTTGGACATCCAAGTTTGATTGGAGTACTGCTCATTATTTGAAAGTATCAGGAAGGTCGGAAAAAAAATATATGTTGTGATTTCAGAAGACTTTAGTTTTTTGGCAGCCTAACAACGCCTTTCATTGAATGAGTTATTCGCCAGCCTGTGCTTAAGGCTACATCAAGAGGAAACAAACCTTAGAGATAGAACGTAGAACTACTGTATTGTGTCAAGTTTCAAGAAGCTAGCACAAACCGTGTTTGATTTAGAGTTCGAACTGCATCTGTCAATATAGGAGAAAACAGAGTGAAACCTAAAAATTCAAACTGTTACTGCAAACGGATGCTTCAACGTAGGAGAACGATACTTGGGCATCCAAGTGGGATTGGTGTACTGATCATTACTTGAAAGTATCATGAAGATTGGATGAAAAAATGTATGTTGTGATTTCAGGAGACTGTAGTTTTTTGGCAGCCTAACAACGCCTTTCATTGAATGAGTTATTCGCCAGCCTGTGCTTAAGGCTACATCAAGAGGAAACAAACCTTAGAGATAGAACGTAGAACTACTGTATTGTGTCAAGTTTCAAGAAGCTAGCACAAACCGTGTTTGATTTAGAGTTCGAACTGCATCTGTCAATATAGGAGAAAACAGAGTGAAACCTAAAAATTCAAACTGTTACTGCAAACGGATGCTTCAACGTAGGAGAAAGATACTTGGGCATCCAAGTGGGAGTGGTGTACTGATCATTACTTGAAAGTATCATGAAGATTGGATGAAAATATGTATGTTGAGATTTCAGGAGACTCTAGTTTTTGGAAGTTTGGCAACCCCTTTCAATATAAGTGTTATTCGCGAGTCCCTGTATTAGGCTACATCAAGAGGAAACAAACCTTAGAAATAGAACGTAGAACTACTGTATTGTGTCACGTTTCAAGAAGCTAGCACAAACCGTGTTTGATTTAGAGTTCGAACTGCATCTGTCAATATAGAAGAAAACGCAGTGAAACCTAAAAATTCAAACTGTTACTGCAAACGGATGCTTCAACGTAGGAGAACGAAACTTGGACATCCAAGTTTGTTTGGAGTACTGCTCATTATTTGAAAGTATCAGGAAGGTCGGAAAAAAAATATATGTTGTGATTTCAGGAGACTGTAGTTTTTTGGCAGCCTAACAACGCCTTTCATTGAATGAGTTATTCGCCAGCCTGTGCTTAAGGCTACATCAAGAGGAAACAAACCTTAGAGATAGAACGTAGAACTACTGTATTGTGTCAAGTTTCAAGAAGCTAGCACAAACCGTGTTTGATTTAGAGTTCGAACTGCATCTGTCAATATAGGAGAAAACAGAGTGAAACCTAAAAATTCAAACTGTTACTGCAAACGGATGCTTCAACGTAGGAGAACGAAACTTGGGCATCCAAGTGGGATTGGTGTACTGATCATTACTTGAAAGTATCATGAAGATTGGATGAAAAAATGTATGTTGTGATTTCAGGACACTGTAGTTTTTTGGCAGCCTAACAACGCCTTTCATTGAATGAGTTATTCGCCAGCCTGTGCTTAAGGCTACATCAAGAGGAAACAAACCTTAGAGATAGAACGTAGAACTACTGTATTGTGTCAAGTTTCAAGAAGCTAGCACAAACCGTGTTTGATTTAGAGTTCGAACTGCATCTGTCAATATAGGAGAAAACAGAGTGAAACCTAAAAATTCAAACTGTTACTGCAAACGGATGCTTCAACGTAGGAGAACGAAACTTGGGCATCCAAGTGGGATTGGTGTACTGATCATTACTTGAAAGTATCATGAAGGTTGGATGAAAAAATTATGTTGTGATTTCAGGAGACTGTAGTTTTTTGGCAGCCTAACAACGCCTTTCATTGAATGAGTTATTCGCCAGCCTGTGCTTAAGGCTACATCAAGAGGAAACAAACCTTAGAGATAGAACGTAGAACTACTGTATTGTGTCACGTTTCAAGAAGCTAGCACAAACCGTGTTTGATTTAGAGTTCTAACTGCATCTGTCAATATAGAAGAAAACGCAGTGAAACCTAAAAATTCAAACTGTTACTGCAAACGGATGCTTCAACGTAGGAGAACGAAACTTGGACATCCAAGTTTGATTGGAGTACTGCTCATTATTTGAAAGTATCAGGAAGGTCGGAAAAAAAATATATGTTGTGATTTCAGGAGACTGTAGTTTTTTGGCAGCCTAACAACGCCTTTCATTGAATGAGTTATTCGCCAGCCTGTGCTTAAGGCTACATCAAGAGGAAACAAACCTTAGAGATAGAACGTAGAACTACTGTATTGTGTCAAGTTTCAAGAAGCTAGCACAAACCGTGTTTGATTTAGAGTTCGAACTGCATCTGTCAATATAGGAGAAAACAGAGTGAAACCTAAAAATTCAAACTGTTACTGCAAACGGATGCTTCAACGTAGGAGAACGATACTTGGGCATCCAAGTGGGATTGGTGTACTGATCATTACTTGAAAGTATCATGAAGATTGGATGAAAAAATGTATGTTGAGATTTCAGGAGACTCTAGTTTTTGGAAGTTTGGCAACCCCTTTCAATATAAGTGTTATTCGCGAGTCCCTGTATTAGGCTACATCAAGAGGAAACAAACCTTAGAGATAGAACGTAGAACTACTGTATTGTGTCACGTTTCAAGAAGCTAGCACAAACCGTGTTTGATTTAGAGTTCTAACTGCATCTGTCAATATAGAAGAAAACAGAGTGAAACCTAAAAATTCAAACTGTTACTGCAAACGGATGCTTCAACGTAGGAGAACGAAACTTGGGCATCCAAGTGGGATTGGTGTACTGATCATTACTTGAAAGTATCATGAAGATTGGATGAAAAAATGTATGTTGTGATTTCAGGAGACTGTAGTTTTTTGGCAGCCTAACAACGCCTTTCATTGAATGAGTTATTCGCCAGCCTGTGCTTAAGGCTACATCAAGAGGAAACAAACCTTAGAGATAGAACGTAGAACTACTGTATTGTGTCAAGTTTCAAGAAGCTAGCACAAACCGTGTTTGATTTAGAGTTCGAACTGCATCTGTCAATATAGGAGAAAACAGAGTGAAACCTAAAAATTCAAACTGTTACTGCAAACGGATGCTTCAACGTAGGAGAACGAAACTTGGGCATCCAGGTGGGATTGGTGTACTGATCATTACTTGAAAGTATCATGAAGATTGGATGAAAAAATGTATGTTGTGATTTCAGGAGACTGTAGTTTTTTGGCAGCCTAACAACGCCTTTCATTGAATGAGTTATTCGCCAGCCTGTGCTTAAGGCTATATCAAGAGGAAACAAACCTTAGAGATAGAACGTAGAACTACTGTATTGTGTCACGTTTCAAGAAGCTAGCACAAACCGTGTTTGATTTAGAGTTCGAACTGCATCTGTCAATATAGAAGAAAACGCAGTGAAACCTAAAAATTCAAACTGTTACTGCAAACGGATGCTTCAACGTAGGAGAACGAAACTTGGACATGCAAGTTTGATTGGAGTACTGCTCATTATTTGAAAGTATCAGGAAGGTCGGAAAAAAAATATATGTTGTGATTTCAGGAGACTGTAGTTTTTTGGCAGCCTAACAACGCCTTTCATTGAATGAGTTATTCGCCAGCCTGTGCTTAAGGCTACATCAAGAGGAAACAAACCTTAGAGATAGAACGTAGAACTTCTGTATTGTGTCAAGTTTCAAGAAGCTAGCACAAACCGTGTTTGATTTAGAGTTCGAACTGCATCTGTCAATATAGGAGAAAACAGAGTGAAACCTAAAAATTCAAACTGTTACTGCAAACGGATGCTTCAAAGTAGGAGAACGAAACTTGGGCATCCAAGTGGGATTGGTGTACTGATCATTACTTGAAAGTATCATGAAGATTGAATGAGAAAATGTATGTTGTGATTTCAGGAGACTGTAGTTTTTTTGGCAGCCTAACAACGCCTTTCATTGAATGAGTTATTCGCCAGCCTGTGCTTAAGGCTACATCAAGAGGAAACAAACCTTAGAGATAGAACGTAGAACTACTGTATTGTGTCACGTTTCAAGAAGCTAGCACAAACCGTGTTTGATTTAGAGTTCGAACTGCATCTGTCAATATAGGAGAAAACGCAGTGAAACCTAAAAATTCAAACTGTTACTGCAAACGGATGCTTCAACGTAGGAGAACGAAACTTGGGCATCCAAGTGGGATTGGTGTACTGATCATTACTTGAAAGTATCATGAAGATTGGATGAAAAATGTATGTTGTGATTTCAGGAGACTGTAGTTTTTTGGCAGCCTAACAACGCCTTTCATTGAATGAGTTATTCGCCAGCCTGTGCTTAAGGCTACATCAAGAGGAAACAAACCTTAGAGATAGAACGTAGAACTACTGTATTGTGTCACGTTTCAAGAAGCTAGCACAAACCGTGTTTGATTTAGAGTTCGAACTGCATCTGTCAATATAGAAGAAAACGCAGTGAAACCTAAAAATTCAAACTGTTACTGCAAACGGATGCTTCAACGTAGGAGAACGAAACTTGGGCATCCAAGTGGGATTGGTGTACTGATCATTACTTGAAAGTATCATGAAGATTGGATGAAAAAATGTATGTTGTGATTTCAGGAGACTGTAGTTTTTTGGCAGCCTAACAATGCCTTTCATTGAATGAGTTATTCGCCAGCCTGTGCTTAAGGCTACATCAAGAGGAAACAAACCTTAGAGATAGAACGTAGAACTACTGTATTGTGTCACGTTTCAAGAAGCTAGCACAAACCGTGTTTGATTTAGAGTTCGAAGTGCATCTGTCAATATAGGAGAAAACAGAGTGAAACCTAAAAATTCAAACTGTTACTGCAAACGGATGCTTCAACGTAGGAGAACAAAACTTGGGCATCCAAGTGGGATGGGTGTACTGATCATTACTTGAAAGTATCATGAAGATTGGATGAAAAAATGTATGTTGTGATTTCAGGAGACTGTAGTTTTTTGGCAGCCTAACAACGCCTTTCATTGAATGAGTTATTCGCCAGCCTGTGCTTAAGGCTACATCAAGAGGAAACAAACCTTAGAGATAGAACGTAGAACTACTGTATTGTGTCAAGTTTCAAGAAGCTAGCACAAACCGTGTTTGATTTAGAGTTCGAACTGCATCTGTCAATATAGGAGAAAACAGAGTGAAACCTAAAAATTCAAACTGTTACTGCAAACGGATGCTTCAACGTAGGAGAACGAAACTTGGGCATCCAAGTGGGATTGGTGTACTGATCATTACTTGAAAGTATCATGAAGATTGAATGAAAAAATGTATGTTGTGATTTCAGGAGACTGTAGTTTTTTGGCAGCGTAACAACGCCTTTCATTGAATGAGTTATTCGCCAGCCTGTGCTTAAGGCTACATCAAGAGGAAACAAACCTTAGAGATAGAACGTAGAACTACTGTATTGTGTCAAGTTTCAAGAAGCTAGCACAAACCGTGTTTGATTTAGAGTTCGAACTGCATCTGTCAATATAGGAGAAAACAGAGTGAAACCTAAAAATTCAAACTGTTACTGCAAACGGATGCTTCAACGTAGGAGAACGATACTTGGGCATCCAAGTGGGATTGGTGTACTGATCATTACTTGAAAGTACATGAAGATTGGATGAAAAAAATGGATATTGAGATTTCAGGAGACTCTAGTTTTTCGAAGTTTGGCAATCCCTTTCAATATAAGTGTTATTCGTGAGTCTCTGTATTAGGCTACATCAAGAGGAAACAAACCTTAGAGATAGAACGTAGAACTACTGTATTGTGTCACGTTTCAAGAAGCTAGCACCAACCGTGTTTGATTTAGAGTTCTAACTGCATCTGTCAATATAGAAGAAAACGCAGTGAAACCTAAAAATTCAAACTGTTACTGCAAACGGATGCTTCAACGTAGGAGAACGAAACTTGGACATCCAAGTTTGATTGGAGTACTGCTCATTATTTGAAAGTATCAGGAAGGTCGGAAAAAAAATATATGTTGTGATTTCAGGAGACTGTAGTTTTTTGGGAGCCTAACAACGCCTTTCATTGAATGAGTTATTCGCCAGCCTGTGCTTAAGGCTACATCAAGAGGAAACAAACCTTAGAGATAGAACGTAGAACTACTGTATTGTGTCAAGTTTCAAGAAGCTAGCACAAACCGTGTTTGATTTAGAGTTCGAACTGCATCTGTCAATATAGGAGAAAACAGAGTGAAACCTAAAAATTCAAACTGTTACTGCAAACGGATGCTTCAACGTAGGAGAACGATACTTGGGCATCCAAGTGGGAGTGGTGTACTGATCATTACTTGAAAGTATCATGAAGATTGGATGAAAATATGTATGTTGAGATTTCAGGAGACTCTAGTTTTTGGAAGTTTGGCAACCCCTTTCAATATAAGTGTTATTCGCGAGTCCCTGTATTAGGCTACATCAAGAGGAAACAAACCTTAGAGATAGAACGTAGAACTACTGTATTGTGTCACGTTTCAAGAAGCTAGCACAAAACGTGTTTGATTTAGAGTTCGAACTGCATCTGTCAATATAGAAGAAAACGCAGTGAAACCTAAAAATTCAAACTGTTACTGCAAACGGATGCTTCAACGTAGGAGAACGAAACTTGGACATCCAAGTTTGTTTGGAGTACTGCTCATTATTTGAAAGTATCAGGAAGGTCGGAAAAAAAATATATGTTGTGATTTCAGGAGACTGTAGTTTTTTGGCAGCCTAACAACGCCTTTCATTGAATGAGTTATTCGCCAGCCTGTGCTTAAGGCTACATCAAGAGGAAACAAACCTTAGAGATAGAACGTAGAACTACTGTATTGTGTCAAGTTTCAAGAAGCTAGCACAAACCGTGTTTGATTTAGAGTTCGAACTGCATCTGTCAATATAGGAGAAAACAGAGTGAAACCTAAAAATTCAAACTGTTACTGCAAACGGATGCTTCAACGTAGGAGAACGAAACTTGGGCATCCAAGTGGGATTGGTGTACTGATCATTACTTGAAAGTATCATGAAGATTGGATGAAAAAATGTATGTTGTGATTTCAGGAGACTGTAGTTTTTTGGCAGCCTAACAACGCCTTTCATTGAATGAGTTATTCGCCAGCCTGTGCTTAAGGCTACATCAAGAGGAAACAAACCTTAGAGATAGAACGTAGAACTACTGTATTGTGTCAAGTTTCAAGAAGCTAGCACAAACCGTGTTTGATTTAGAGTTCGAACTGCATCTGTCAATATAGGAGAAAACAGAGTGAAACCTAAAAATTCAAACTGTTACTGCAAACGGATGCTTCAACGTAGGAGAACGAAACTTGGGCATCCAAGTGGGATTGGTGTACTGATCATTACTTGAAAGTATCATGAAGATTGGATGAAAAAATTATGTTGTGATTTCAGGAGACTGTAGTTTTTTGGCAGCCTAACAACGCCTTTCATTGAATGAGTTATTCGCCAGCCTGTGCTTAAGGCTACATCAAGAGGAAACAAACCTTAGAGATAGAACGTAGAACTACTGTATTGTGTCACGTTTCAAGAAGCTAGCACAAACCGTGTTTGATTTAGAGTTCTAACTGCATCTGTCAATATAGAAGAAAACGCAGTGAAACCTAAAAATTCAAACTGTTACTGCAAACGGATGCTTCAACGTAGGAGAACGAAACTTGGACATCCAAGTGGGATTGGTGTACTGATCATTACTTGAAAGTATCATGAAGATTGGATGAAAAAATGTATGTTGTGATTTCAGGATACTCTAGTTTTTGGAAGTTTGGCAACCCCTTTCAATATAAGTGTTATTCGCGAGTCCCTGTATTAGGCTACATCAAGAGGAAACAAACCTTAGAGATAGAACGTAGAACTACTGTATTGTGTCACGTTTCAAGAAGCTAGCACAAACCGTGTTTGATTTAGAGTTCTAACTGCATCTGTCAATATAGAAGAAAACAGAGTGAAACCTAAAAATGCAAACTGTTACTGCAAACGGATGCTTCAACGTAGGAGAACGAAACTTGGACATCCAAGTTTGATTGGAGTACTGCTCATTATTTGAAAGTATCAGGAAGGTCGGAAAAAAAATATATGTTGTGATTTCAGGAGACTGTGGTTTTTTGGCAGCCTAACAACGCCTTTCATTGAATGAGTTATTCGCCAGCCTGTGCTTAAGGCTACATCAAGAGGAAACAAACCTTAGAGATAGAACGTAGAACTACTGTATTGTGTCAAGTTTCAAGAAGCTAGCACAAACCGTGTTTGATTTAGAGTTCGAACTGCATCTGTCAATATAGAAGAAAACAGAGTGAAACCTAAAAATTCAAACTGTTACTGCAAACGGATGCTTCAACGTAGGAGAACGAATCTTGGGCATCCAAGTGGGATTGGTGTACTGATCATTACTTGAAAGTATCATGAAGATTGGATGAGAAAATGTATGTTGTGATTTCAGGAGACTGTAGTTTTTTTGGCAGCCTAACAACGCCTTTCATTGAATGAGTTATTCGCCAGCCTGTGCTTAAGGCTACATTAAGAGGAAACAAACATTAGAGATAGAACGTAGAACTACTGTATTGTGTCAAGTTTCAAGAAGCTAGCACAAACCGTGTTTGATTTAGAGTTCTAACTGCATCTGTCAATATAGGAGAAAACAGAGTGAAACCTAAAAATTCAAACTGTTACTGCAAACGGATGCTTCAACGTAGGAGAACGAAACTTGGGCATCCAAGTGGGATTGGTGTACTGATCATTACTTGAAAGTATCATGAAGATTGCATGAAAAAATGTATGTTGTAATTTCAGGAGACTGTAGTTTTTTGGCAGCCTAACAACGCCTTTCATTGAATGAGTTATTCGCCAGCCTGTGCTTAAGGCTACATCAAGAGGAAACAAACCTTAGAGATAGAACGTAGAACTACTGTATTGTGTCACGTTTCAAGAAGCTAGCACAAACCGTGTTTGATTTAGAGTTCGAACTGCATCTGTCAATATAGGAGAAAACGCAGTGAAACCTAAAAATTCAAACTGTTACTGCAAACGGATGCTTCAACGTAGGAGAACGAAACTTGGGCATCCAAGTGGGATTGGTGTACTGATCATTACTTGAAAGTATCATGAAGATTGGATGAAAAAATGTATGTTGTGATTTCAGGAGACTGTAGTTTTTTGGCAGCCTAACAACGCCTTTCATTGAATGAGTTATTCGCCAGCCTGTGCTTAAGGCTACATCAAGAGGAAACAAACCTTAGAGATAGAACGTAGAACTACTGTATTGTGTCACGTTTCAAGAAGCTAGCACCAACCGTGTTTGATTTAGAGTTCGAACTGCATCTGTCAATATAGAAGAAAACGCAGTGAAACCTAAAAATTCAAACTGTTACTGCAAACGGATGCTTCAACGTAGGAGAACGAAACTTGGACATCCAAGTTTGATTGGAGTACTGCTCATTATTTGAAAGTATCAGGAAGGTCGGAAAAAAAATATATGTTGTGATTTCAGGAGACTGTAGTTTTTTGGCAGCCTAACAACGCCTTTCATTGAATGAGTTATTCGCCAGCCTGTGCTTAAGGCTACATCAAGAGGAAACAAACCTTAGAGATAGAACGTAGAACTACTGTATTGTGTCAAGTTTCAAGAAGCTAGCACAAACCGTGTTTGATTTAGAGTTCGAACTGCATCTGTCAATATAGGAGAAAACCGAGTGAAACCTAAAAATTCAAACTGTTACTGCAAACGGATGCTTCAACGTAGGAGAACGAAACTTGGGCATCCAAGTGGGATTGGTGTACTGATCATTACTTGAAAGTATCATGAAGATTGGATGAAAAAATGTATGTTGTGATTTCAGGATACTCTAGTTTTTGGAAGTTTGGCAACCCCTTTCAATATAAGTGTTATTCGCGAGTCCCTGTATTAGGCTACATCAAGAGGAAACAAACCTTAGAGATAGAACGTAGAACTACTGTATTGTGTCACGTTTCAAGAAGCTAGCACAAACCTTGTTTGATTTAGAGTTCTAACTGCATCTGTCAATATAGAAGAAAACAGAGTGAAACCTAAAAATTCAAACTGTTACTGCAAACGGATGCTTCAACGTAGGAGAACGAAACTTGGACATCCAAGTTTGATTGGAGTACTGCTCATTATTTGAAAGTATCAGGAAGGTCGGAAAAAAAATATATGTTGTGATTTCAGGAGACTGTAGTTTTTTGGCAGCATAACAACGCCTTTCATTGAATGAGTTATTCGCCAGCCTGTGCTTAAGGCTACATCAAGAGGAAACAAACCTTAGAGATAGAACGTAGAACTACTGTATTGTGTCAAGTTTCAAGAAGCTAGCACAAACCGTGTTTGATTTAGAGTTCGAACTGCATCTGTCAATATAGGAGAAAACAGAGTGAAACCTAAAAATTCAAACTGTTTCTGCAAACGGATGCTTCAACGTAGGAGAACGAAACTTGGGCATCCATGTGGGATTGGTGTACTGATCATTACTTGAAAGTATCATGAAGATTGGATGAAAAAATGTATGTTGTGATTTCAGGAGACTGTAGTTTTTTGGCAGCCTAACAACGCCTTTCATTGAATGAGTTATTCGCCAGCCTGTGCTTAAGGCTACATCAAGAGGAAACAAACCTTAGAGATAGAACGTAGAACTACTGTATTGTGTCACGTTTCAAGAAGCTAGCACAAACCGTGTTTGATTGAGAGTTCTAACTGCATCTGTCAATATAGAAGAAAACGCAGTGAAACCTAAAAATTCAAACTGTTACTGCAAACGGATGCTTCAACGTAGGAGAACGAAACTTGGACATCCAAGTGGGATTGGTGTACTGATCATTACTTGAAAGTATCATGAAGATTGGATGAAAAAATGTATGTTGTGATTTCAGGATACTCTAGTTTTTGGAAGTTTGGCAACGCCTTTCAATATAAGTGTTATTCGCGAGTCCCTGTATTAGGCTACATCAAGAGGAAACAAACCTTAGAGATAGAACGTAGAACTACTGTATTGTGTCACGTTTCAAGAAGCTAGCACAAACCGTGTTTGATTTAGAGTTCTAACTGCATCTGTCAATATAGAAGAAAACAGAGTGAAACCTAAAAATGCAAACTGTTACTGCAAACGGATGCTTCAACGTAGGAGAACGAAACTTGGACATCCAAGTTTGATTGGAGTACTGCTCATTATTTGAAAGTATCAGGAAGGTCGGAAAAAAAATATATGTTGTGATTTCAGGAGACTGTGGTTTTTTGGCAGCCTAACAATGCCTTTCATTGAATGAGTTATTCGCCAGCCTGTGCTTAAGGCTACATCAAGAGGAAACAAACCTTAGAGATAGAACGTAGAACTACTGTATTGTGTCAAGTTTCAAGAAGCTAGCACAAACCGTGTTTGATTTAGAGTTCGAACTGCATCTGTCAATATAGAAGAAAACAGAGTGAAACCTAAAAATTCAAACTGTTACTGCAAACGGATGCTTCAACGTAGGAGAACGAATCTTGGGCATCCAAGTGGGATTGGTGTACTGATCATTACTTGAAAGTATCATGAAGATTGGATGAGAAAATGTATGTTGTGATTTCAGGAGACTGTAGTTTTTTTGGCAGCCTAACAACGCCTTTCATTGAATGAGTTATTCGCCAGCCTGTGCTTAAGGCTACATTAAGAGGAAACAAACATTAGAGATAGAACGTAGAACTACTGTATTGTGTCAAGTTTCAAGAAGCTAGCACAAACCGTGTTTGATTTAGAGTTCTAACTGCATCTGTCAATATAGGAGAAAACAGAGTGAAACCTAAAAATTCAAACTGTTACTGCAAACGGATGCTTCAACGTAGGAGAACGAAACTTGGGCATCCAAGTGGGATTGGTGTACTGATCATTACTTGAAAGTATCATGAAGATTGGATGAAAAAATGTATGTTGTAATTTCAGGAGACTGTAGTTTTTTGGCAGCCTAACAACGCCTTTCATTGAATGAGTTATTCGCCAGCCTGTGCTTAAGGCTACATCAAGAGGAAACAAACCTTAGAGATAGAACGTAGAACTACTGTATTGTGTCACGTTTCAAGAAGCTAGCACAAACCGTGTTTGATTTAGAGTTCGAACTGCATCTGTCAATATAGGAGAAAACGCAGTGAAACCTAAAAATTCAAACTGTTACTGCAAACGGATGCTTCAACGTAGGAGAACGAAACTTGGGCATCCAAGTGGGATTGGTGTACTGATCATTACTTGAAAGTATCATGAAGATTGGATGAAAAAATGTATGTTGTGATTTCAGGAGACTGTAGTTTTTTGGCAGCCTAACAACGCCTTTCATTGAATGAGTTATTCGCCAGCCTGTGCTTAAGGCTACATCAAGAGGAAACAAACCTTAGAGATAGAACGTAGAACTACTGTATTGTGTCACGTTTCAAGAAGCTAGCACCAACCGTGTTTGATTTAGAGTTCGAACTGCATCTGTCAATATAGAAGAAAACGCAGTGAAACCTAAAAATTCAAACTGTTACTGCAAACGGATGCTTCAACGTAGGAGAACGAAACTTGGACATCCAAGTTTGATTGGAGTACTGCTCATTATTTGAAAGTATCAGGAAGGTCGGAAAAAAAAATATATGTTGTGATTTCAGGAGACTGTAGTTTTTTGGCAGCCTAACAACGCCTTTCATTGAATGAGTTATTCGCCAGCCTGTCCTTAAGGCTACATCAAGAGGAAACAAACCTTAGAGATAGAACGTAGAACTACTGTATTGTGTCAAGTTTCAAGAAGCTAGCACAAACCGTGTTTGATTTAGAGTTCGAACTGCATCTGTCAATATAGGAGAAAACCGAGTGAAACCTAAAAATTCAAACTGTTACTGCAAACGGATGCTTCAACGTAGGAGAACGAAACTTGGGCATCCAAGTGGGATTGGTGTACTGATCATTACTTGAAAGTATCATGAAGATTGGATGAAAAAATGTATGTTGTGATTTCAGGATACTCTAGTTTTTGGAAGTTTGGCAACCCCTTTCAATATAAGTGTTATTCGCGAGTCCCTGTATTAGGCTACATCAAGAGGAAACAAACCTTAGAGATAGAACGTAGAACTACTGTATTGTGTCACGTTTCAAGAAGCTAGCACAAACCTTGTTTGATTTAGAGTTCTAACTGCATCTGTCAATATAGAAGAAAACAGAGTGAAACCTAAAAATTCAAACTGTTACTGCAAACGGATGCTTCAACGTAGGAGAACGAAACTTGGACATCCAAGTTTGATTGGAGTACTGCTCATTATTTGAAAGTATCAGGAAGGTCGGAAAAAAAATATATGTTGTGATTTCAGGAGACTGTAGTTTTTTGGCAGCATAACAACGCCTTTCATTGAATGAGTTATTCGCCAGCCTGTGCTTAAGGCTACATCAAGAGGAAACAAACCTTAGAGATAGAACGTAGAACTACTGTATTGTGTCAAGTTTCAAGAAGCTAGCATAAACCGTGTTTGATTTAGAGTTCGAACTGCATCTGTCAATATAGGAGAAAACAGAGTGAAACCTAAAAATTCAAACTGTTTCTGCAAACGGATGCTTCAACGTAGGAGAACGAAACTTGGGCATCCATGTGGGATTGGTGTACTGATCATTACTTGAAAGTATCATGAAGATTGGATGAAAAAATGTATGTTGTGATTTCAGGAGACTGTAGTTTTTTGGCAGCCTAACAACGCCTTTCATTGAATGAGTTATTCGCCAGCCTGTGCTTAAGGCTACATCAAGAGGAAACAAACCTTAGAGATAGAACGTAGAACTACTGTATTGTGTCAAGTTTCAAGAAGCTAGCACAAACCGTGTTTGATTTAGAGTTCGAACTGCATCTGTCAATATAGGAAGAAAACAGAGTGAAACCTAAAAATTCAAACTGTTACTGGAAACGGATGCTTCAACGTAGGAGAACGATACTTGGGCATCCAAGTGGGAGTGGTGTACTGATCATTACTTGAAAGTATCATGAAGATTGGATGAAAATATGTATGTTGAGATTTCAGGAGACTCTAGTTTTTGGAAGTTTGGCAACCCCTTTCAATATAAGTGTTATTCGCGAGTCCCTGTATTAGGCTACATCAAGAGGAAACAAACCTTAGAGATAGAACGTAGAACTACTGTATTGTGTCACGTTTCAAGAAGCTAGCACAAACCGTGTTTGATTTAGGGTTCGAACTGCATCTGTCAATATAGAAGAAAACGCAGTGAAACCTAAAAATTCAAACTGTTACTGCAAACGGATGCTTCAACGTAGGAGATCGAAACTTGGACATCCAAGTTTGTTTGGAGTACTGCTCATTATTTGAAAGTATCAGGAAGGTCAGAAAAAAAATATATGTTGTGATTTCAGGAGACTGTAGTTTTTTGGCAGCCTAACAACGCCTTTCATTGAATGAGTTATTCGCCAGCCTGTGCTTAAGGCTACATCAAGAGGAAACAAACCTTAGAGATAGAACGTAGAACTACTGTATTGTGTCAAGTTTCAAGAAGCTAGCACAAACCGTGTTTGATTTAGAGTTCGAACTGCATCTGTCAACATAGGAGAAAACAGAGTGAAACCTAAAAATTCAAACTGTTACTGCAAACGGATGCTTCAACGTAGGAGAACGAAACTTGGGCATCCAAGTGGGATTGGTGTACTGATCATTACTTGAAAGTATCATGAAGATTGGATGAAAAAATGTATGTTGTGATTTCAGGAGACTGTAGTTTTTTGGCAGCCTAACAACGCCTTTCATTGAATGAGTTATTCGCCAGCCTGTGCTTAAGGCTACATCAAGAGGAAACAAACCTTAGAGATAGAACGTAGAACTACTGTATTGTGTCAAGTTTCAAGAAGCTAGCACAAACCGTGTTTGATTTAGAGTTCGAACTGCATCTGTCAATATAGGAGAAAACAGAGTGAAACCTAAAAATTCAAACTGTTACTGCAAACGGATGCTTCAACGTAGGAGAACGAAACTTGGGCATCCAAGTGGGATTGGTGTACTGATCATTACTTGAAAGTATCATGAAGATTGGATGAAAAAATTATGTTGTGATTTCAGGAGACTGTAGTTTTTTGGCAGCCTAACAACGCCTTTCATTGAATGAGTTATTCGCCAGCCTGTGCTTAAGGCTACATCAAGAGGAAACAAACCTTAGAGATAGAACGTAGAACTACTGTATTGTGTCACGTTTCAAGAAGCTAGCACAAACCGTGTTTGATTTAGAGTTCTAACTGCATCTGTCAATATAGAAGAAAACGCAGTGAAACCTAAAAATTCAAACTGTTACTGCAAACGGATGCTTCAACGTAGGAGAACGAAACTTGGACATCCAAGTGGGATTGGTGTACTGATCATTACTTGAAAGTATCATGAAGATTGGATGAAAAAATGTATGTTGTGATTTCAGGATACTCTAGTTTTTGGAAGTTTGGCAACCCCTTTCAATATAAGTGTTATTCGCGAGTCCCTGTATTAGGCTACATCAAGAGGAAACAAACCTTAGAGATAGAACGTAGAACTACTGTATTGTGTCACGTTTCAAGAAGCTAGCACAAACCGTGTTTGATTTAGAGTTCTAACTGCATCTGTCAATATAGAAGAAAACAGAGTGAAACCTAAAAATGCAAACTGTTACTGCAAACGGATGCTTCAACGTAGGAGAACGAAACTTGGACATCCAAGTTTGATTGGAGTACTGCTCATTATTTGAAAGTATCAGGAAGGTCGGAAAAAAAATATATGTTGTGATTTCAGGAGACTGTGGTTTTTTGGCAGCCTAACAATGCCTTTCATTGAATGAGTTTATCGCCAGCCTGTGCTTAAGGCTACATCAAGAGGAAACAAACCTTAGAGATAGAACGTAGAACTACTGTATTGTGTCAAGTTTCAAGAAGCTAGCACAAACCGTGTTTGATTTAGAGTTCGAACTGCATCTGTCAATATAGAAGAAAACAGAGTGAAACCTAAAAATTCAAACTGTTACTGCAAACGGATGCTTCAACGTAGGAGAACGAAATCTTGGGCATCCAAGTGGGATTGGTGTACTGATCATTACTTGAAAGTATCATGAAGATTGGATGAGAAAAATGTATGTTGTGATTTCAGGAGACTGTAGTTTTTTTGGCAGCCTAACAACGCCTTTCATTGAATGAGTTATTCGCCAGCCTGTGCTTAAGGCTACATTAAGAGGAAACAAACATTAGAGATAGAACGTAGAACTACTGTATTGTGTCAAGTTTCAAGAAGCTAGCACAAACCGTGTTTGATTTAGAGTTCGAACTGCATCTGTCAATATAGGAGAAAACAGAGTGAAACCTAAAAATTCAAACTGTTACTGCAAACGGATGCTTCAACGTAGGAGAACGAAACTTGGGCATCCAAGTGGGATTGGTGTACTGATCATTACTTGAAAGTATCATGAAGATTGGATGAAAAAATGTATGTTGTAATTTCAGGAGACTGTAGTTTTTTGGCAGCCTAACAACGCCTTTCATTGAATGAGTTATTCGCCAGCCTGTGCTTAAGGCTACATCAAGAGGGAAACAAACCTTAGAGATAGAACGTAGAACTACTGTATTGTGTCACGTTTCAAGAAGCTAGCACAAACCGTGTTTGATTTAGAGTTCGAACTGCATCTGTCAATATAGGAGAAAACGCAGTGAAACCTAAAAATTCAAACTGTTACTGCAAACGGATGCTTCAACGTAGGAGAACGAAACTTGGGCATCCAAGTGGGATTGGTGTACTGATCATTACTTGAAAGTATCATGAAGATTGGATGAAAAAATGTATGTTGTGATTTCAGGAGACTGTAGTTTTTTGGCAGCCTAACAACGCCTTTCATTGAATGAGTTATTCGCCAGCCTGTGCTTAAGGCTACATCAAGAGGAAACAAACCTTAGAGATAGAACGTAGAACTACTGTATTGTGTCACGTTTCAAGAAGCTAGCACAACCGTGTTTGAATTAGAGTTCGAACTGCATCTGTCAATATAGAAGAAACGCAGTGAAACCTAAAAATTCAAACTGTTACTGCAAACGGATGCTTCAACGTAGGAGAACGAAACTTGGACATCCAAGTTTGATTGGAGTACTGCTCATTATTTGAAAGTATCAGGAAGGTCGGAAAAAAATATATGTTGTGATTTCAGGAGACTGTAGTTTTTTGGCAGCCTAACAACGCCTTTCATTGAATGAGTTATTCGCCAGCCTGTCCTTAAGGCTACATCAAGAGGAAACAAACCTTAGAGATAGAACGTAGAACTACTGTATTGTGTCAAGTTTCAAGAAGCTAGCACAAACCGTGTTTGATTTAGAGTTCGAACTGCATCTGTCAATATAGGAGAAAACCGAGTGAAACCTAAAAAATTCAAACTGTTACTGCAAACGGATGCTTCAACGTAGGAGAACGAAACTTGGGCATCCAAGTGGGATTGGTGTACTGATCATTACTTGAAAGTATCATGAAGATTGGATGAAAAAATGTATGTTGTGATTTCAGGATACTCTAGTTTTTGGAAGTTTGGCAACCCTTTCAATATAAGTGTTATTCGCGAGTCCCTGTATTAGGCTACATCAAGAGGAAACAAACCTTAGAGATAGAACGTAGAACTACTGTATTGTGTCACGTTTCAAGAAGCTAGCACAAACCTTGTTTGATTTAGAGTTCTAACTGCATCTGTCAATATAGAAGAAAACAGAGTGAAACCTAAAAATTCAAACTGTTACTGCAAACGGATGCTTCAACGTAGGAGAACGAAACTTGGACATCCAAGTTTGATTGGAGTACTGATCATTATTTGAAAGTATCAGGAAGGTCGGAAAAAAATATATGTTGTGATTTCAGGAGACTGTAGTTTTTTGGCAGCCTAACAACGCCTTTCATTGAATGAGTTATTCGCCAGCCTGTGCTTAAGGCTACATCAAGAGGAAACAAACCTTAGAGATAGAACGTAGAACTACTGTATTGTGTCAAGTTTCAAGAAGCTAGCACAAACCGTTTTTGATTTAGAGTTCGAACTGCATCTGTCAATATAGGAGAAAACAGAGTGAAACCTAAAAATTCAAACTGTTTCTGCAAACGGATGCTTCAACGTAGGAGAACGAAACTTGGGCATCCATGTGGGATTGGTGTACTGATCATTACTTTGAAAGTATCATGAAGATTGGATGAAAAATGTATGTTGTGATTTCAGGAGACTGTAGTTTTTGGCAGCCTAACAACGCCTTTCATTGAATGAGTTATTCGCCAGCCTGTGCTTAAGGCTACATCAAGAGGAAACAAACCTTAGAGATAGAACGTAGAACTACTGTATTGTGTCAAGTTTCAAGAAGCTAGCACAAACCGTGTTTGATTTAGAGTTCGAACTGCATCTGTCAATATAGGAGAAAACAGAGTGAAACCTAAAAATTCAAACTGTTACTGGAAACGGATGCTTCAACGTAGGAGAACGATACTTGGGCATCCAAGTGGGAGTGGTGTACTGATCATTACTTGAAAGTATCATGAAGATTGGATGAAAATATGTATGTTGAGATTTCAGGAGACTCTAGTTTTTGGAAGTTTGGCAACCCCTTTCAATATAAGTGTTATTCGCGAGTCCCTGTATTAGGCTACATCAAGAGGAAACAAACCTTAGAGATAGAACGTAGAACTACTGTATTGTGTCACGTTTCAAGAAGCTAGCACAAACCGTGTTTGATTTAGAGTTCGAACTGCATCTGTCAATATAGAAGAAAACGCAGTGAAACCTAAAAATTCAAACTGTTACTGCAAACGGATGCTTCAACGTAGGAGATCGAAACTTGGACATCCAAGTTTGTTTGGAGTACTGCTCATTATTTGAAAGTATCAGGAAGTCAGAAAAAAAATATATGTTGTGATTTCAGGAGACTGTAGTTTTTTGGCAGCCTAACAACGCCTTTCATTGAATGAGTTATTCGCCAGCCTGTGCTTAAGGCTACATCAAGAGGAAACAAACCTTAGAGATAGAACGTAGAACTACTGTATTGTGTCAAGTTTCAAGAAGCTAGCACAAACCGTGTTTGATTTAGAGTTCGAACTGCATCTGTCAACATAGAGAAAACAGAGTGAAACCTAAAAATTCAAACTGTTACTGCAAACGGATGCTTCAACGTAGGAGAACGAAACTTGGCATCCAAGTGGGATTGGTGTACTGATCATTACTTGAAAGTATCATGAAGATTGGATGAAAAAATGTATGTTGTGATTTCAGGAGACTGTAGTTTTTGGCAGCCTAACAACGCCTTTCATTGAATGAGTTATTCGCCAGCCTGTGCTTAAGGCTACATCAAGAGGAAACAAACCTTAGAGATAGAACGTAGAACTACTGTATTGTGTCAAGTTTCAAGAAGCTAGCACAAACCGTGTTTGATTTAGAGTTCGAACTGCATCTGTCAATATAGGAGAAAACAGAGTGAAACCTAAAAATTCAACTGTTACTGCAAACGGATGCTTCAACGTAAGAGAACGAAACTTGGGCATCCAAGTGGGATTGGTGTACTGATCATTACTTGAAAGTATCATGAAGATTGGATGAAAAAATGTATGTTGTGATTTCAGGAGACTGTAGTTTTTGGCAGCCTAACAACGCCTTTCATTGAATGAGTTATTCGCCAGCCTGTGCTTAAGGCTACATCAAGAGGAAACAAACCTTAGAGATAGAACGTAGAACTACTGTATTGTGTCACGTTTCAAGAAGCTAGCACAAACCGTGTTTGATTTAGAGTTCTAACTGCATCTGTCAATATAGAAGAAAACGCAGTGAAACCTAAAAATTCAAACTGTTACTGCAAACGGATGCTTCAACGTAGGAGAACGAAACTTGGACATCCAAGTTTGATTGGAATACTGCTCATTATTTGAAAGTATCAGGAAGGTCGGAAAAAAAATATATGTTGTGATTTCAGGAGACTGTAGTTTTTTGGCAGCCTAACAACGCCTTTCATTGAATGAGTTATTCGCCAGCCTGTGCTTAAGGCTACATCAAGAGGAAACAAACCTTAGAGATAGAACGTAGAACTACTGTATTGTGTCAAGTTTCAAGAAGCTAGCACAAACCGTGTTTGATTTAGAGTTCGAACTGCATCTGTCAATATAGGAGAAAACAGAGTGAACCTAAAAATTCAAACTGTTACTGCAAACGGATGCTTCAACGTAGGAGAACGAAACTTGGGCATCCAAGTGGGATTGGTGTACTGATCATTACTTGAAAGTATCATGAAGATTGGATGAAAAAATGTATGTTGTGATTTCAGGAGACTGCAGTTTTTTGGCAGCCTAACAACGCCTTTCATTGAATGAGTTATTCGCCAGCCTGTGCTTAAGGCTACATCAAGAGGAAACAAACCTTAGAGATAGAACGTAGAACTACTGTATTGTGTCAAGTTTCAAGAAGCTAGCACAAACCGTGTTTGATTTAGACTTCGAACTGCATCTGTCAATATAGGAGAAAACAGAGTGAAACCTAAAAATTCAAACTGTTACTGCAAACGGATGCTTCAACGTAGGAGAACGAAACTTGGGCATCCAAGTGGGATTGGTGTACTGATCATTACTGAAAGTATCATGAAGATTGGATGAAAAAATGTATGTTGTGATTTCAGGAGACTGTAGTTTTTTGGCAGCCTAACAACGCCTTTCATTGAATGAGTTATTCGCCAGCCTGTGCTTAAGGCTACATCAAGAGGAAACAAACCTTAGAGATAGAACGTAGAACTACTGTATTGTGTCAAGTTTCAAGAAGCTAGCACAAACCGTGTTTGATTTAGAGTTCGAACTGCATCTGTCAATATAGGAGAAAACAGAGTGAAACCTAAAAATTCAAACTGTTACTGCAAACGGATGCTTCAACGTAGGAGAACGAAACTTGGGCATCCAAGTGGGATTGGTGTACTGATCATTACTTGAAAGTATCATGAAGATTGGATGAAAAAATATATGTTGTGATTTCAGGAGACTGTAGTTTTTTGGCAGCCTAACAACGCCTTTCATTGAATGAGTTATTCGCCAGCCTGTTGCTTAAGGCTACATCAAGAGGAAACAAACCTTAGAGATAGAACGTAGAACTACTGTACTTGTGTCACGTTTCAAGAAGCTAGCACAAACCGTGTTTGATTTAGAGTTCTAACTGCATCTGTCAATA
>NW_027516692.1:0-54663 GCF_048772815.1 Callospermophilus lateralis
GAAAGTATCATGAAGGTCGGAAGCAAAAATTTATGTTGAGATTTCAGGAGACTCTAGTGTTTTGACAGCCTAACAACGCCTTTCATTGAATGTGTCATTCACCAGTATCTGCTTAAGGCTACATCAAGAGGAAACAAACCTTAGAGATAGAATGTAGAACTACTGTATTGTGTCAAGTTTCAAGAAGGTAGCACAAACCGTGTTTGATTTAGAGTTCGAACTGCATCTGTCAATATAGGAGAAAACAGAGTGAAACCTAAAAATTAAAACTGTTACTGCAAACGAATGATCCAACGTAAAAGAACGAAACTTGAGCATCCAAGTGGGATTGGTGTACTGATCATTACTTGAACGTATCATGAAGATTGGATGAAAAAATATATGTTGAGATTTCAGGAGACTCTAGTGTTTTGGAAGTTTGGCAACACCCTTTCAATGTAAGTGTTATTCGCCAGTCCCTGCTTAGGCTACATCAAGAGGAAACAACGCTTAGAGATAGAACGTAGAACTAGTGTATTGTTTCAAGTTTCAAGAAGCTACCACAAACCGTGGTTGATTTAGAGTTTTAACTGCATCTGTCAATATTATAGAAAACAGAGTGAAACCTAAAAACTTCAAACTGTTACTGGAAACGAATGCTTCAACGTAAAAGAACGAAACTTGAGCATCCAAGTGGGATTGGTGTACTGATCATTACGTGAAAGTATCATGAAGATTGGATGAAAAAATATATGTTGAGATTTCAGGAGACTCTAGTGTTTTGGAAGTTTGGCAACCCCTTTCAATATAAGTGTTATTCACCAGTCCCTGCTTTAGGCTACATCAAGAGGAAATAAACCTTAGAGAGAGAACGTAGAACTAACGTATTGTGTCAAGTTTCAAGAAGCTAGCACAAACCGTGTTTGATTTAGAGTTTGAACTGCATCTGTCAACATCGGAGAAAACAGAGTGAAACCTAAAAATTCAAACGGTTACTGCAAACGAATGCTCCAACGTAAAAGAACGAAACTTGAGCACCAAGTGGGATTGGTGTACTGATCAATACTTGAAAGTATCATGCAGATTGGATGAAAAAATATATGTTGAGATTTAGGAGGCTCTAGTGTTTTGGAAGTTTGGCAACCCCTTTCAATATAAGTGTTATTCACCAGTATCTGCTTTAGGCTACATCAAGAGGAAACAAACCATAGAGATAGAATGTAGAACTACTGTATTGTGTCAAGTTTCAAGAAGCTAGCACAAACCGTGTTTGATTTAGAGTTCTAACTGCATCTGTCAATATAGGAGAAAACACAGTGAAACCTAAAAATTGACACTGTTACTGCAAACGAATGCTTCAACGTAAAAGAACGAAACTTGAGCATCCAAGTGGGACTGGTGTACTGATCATTACTTGAAAGTATCATGAAGATTGGATGAAAAAATATATGTTGAGATTTCAGGAGACTCTAGCATTTTGGAAGTTAGGCAACCCCTTTCAATATAAGTGTTATTCACCAGTCCCTGCTTTAGGCTACATCAAGAGAAAACAAACCTTAGAGATAGAACGGAGAACTAATGTATTGTGTCAAGTTTCAAGAAGCTAGCACAAACCGTGTTTGATTTAGAGTTTCAACTGCATCTGTCAATATAGGAGAAAACAGAGTGAAACCTAAAAATTCAAACTGTTACTGCAAACGAATGCTTCATCGGAAAAGAACGAAACTTGAGCATCCAAGTGGGATTGGTGTACTGATCATGACTTGAATGTATCATGAAGTTTGGATGAAAAAATATATGTTGAGATTTCAGGAGACTCTAGTGTTTTGGAAGTTTGGCAACCCCTTTCAATATAAGTGTCATTCGCCAGTACCTGCTTTAGGCAACATCAAGAGGAAACAAACCTTAGAGATAGAACGTAGAACTAATGTATTGTGTCAAGTTTCAAGAAGCTAGCACAAACCGTGTTTGATATAGAGTTCGAACTGCACTTTTCAATATAGGAGAAAACAGAGTGAAACCTAAAAATTCAAACTGTTACTGCAAACGAATGCTTCAACCTAGGAGAACGAAACTTGGGCATCCAAGTTTGATTGGTGTACTGCTCATTACTTGAAAGTATCATGAAGTTCGGAAGCAAAAATTTATGTTGAGATTTCAGGAGACTCTAGTGTTTTGGAAGTTTGGCAACCCCTTTCAATATAAGTGTTATTCGCCAGTCCCTCCTTTAGGCTACATCAAGAGGAAACAAACCTTAGAGATAGAACGGAGAACTAATGTATTGTGTCAAGTTTCAAGAAGCTAGCACAAACCGTGTTTGATTTAGAGTTTGAACTGCATCTGTCAATATAGGCGAAAACAGAGTGAAACCTAAAAATTCAAACAGTTACTGCAAACGAATGCTTCAACGGAAAAAAACGAAACTTGAGCATCCAAGTAGGATTGGTGTACTGATCATTACTTGAAATTATCATGAAGATTGGATGAAAAAATATATGTTGAGATTTCAGGAGACTCTAGTGTTTTGGTAGTTTGGCAACCCCTTTCAATTTAAGTGTCATTCGCCAGTCCCTGCTTTAGGCGACATCAAGAGGAAACAAACCTTAGAGATAGAATGTAGAACTAATGTATTGTGTCAAGTTTCAAGAAGCTAGCACAAACTGTGTTTGATATAGAGTTCGAACTGCACTTGTCAATATAGGAGAAAACAGAGTGAAACCTAAAAATTCAAATGTTACTGCAAATGAATGCTTCAACCTAGGAGAACGAAACATGGGCATCCAAGTTTGATTGGTGTACTGCTCATTACTTGAAAGTATCATGAAGGTCGGAAGCAAAAATTTATGTTGAGATTTCAGGAGACTCTAGTGTTTTGACAGCCTAACAACGCCTTTCATTGAATGTGTCATTCACCAGTATCTGCTTAAGGCTACATCAAGAGGAAACAAACCTTAGAGATAGAATGTAGAACTACTGTATTGTGTCAAGTTTCAAGAAGGTAGCACAAACCGTGTTTGATTTAGAGTTCGAACTGCATCTGTCAATATAGGAGAAAACAGAGTGAAACCTAAAAATTAAAACTGTTACTGCAAACGAATGATCCAACGTAAAAGAACGAAACTTGAGCATCCAAGTGGGATTGGTGTACTGATCATTACTTGAACGTATCATGAAGATTGGATGAAAAAATATATGTTGAGATTTCAGGAGACTCTAGTGTTTTGGAAGTTTGGCAACACCCTTTCAATGTAAGTGTTATTCGCCAGTCCCTGCTTAGGCTACATCAAGAGGAAACAACGCTTAGAGATAGAACGTAGAACTAGTGTATTGTTTCAAGTTTCAAGAAGCTACCACAAACCGTGGTTGATTTAGAGTTTTAACTGCATCTGTCAATATTATAGAAAACAGAGTGAAACCTAAAAACTTCAAACTGTTACTGGAAACGAATGCTTCAACGTAAAAGAACGAAACTTGAGCATCCAAGTGGGATTGGTGTACTGATCATTACGTGAAAGTATCATGAAGATTGGATGAAAAAATATATGTTGAGATTTCAGGAGACTCTAGTGTTTTGGAAGTTTGGCAACCCCTTTCAATATAAGTGTTATTCACCAGTCCCTGCTTTAGGCTACATCAAGAGGAAATAAACCTTAGAGAGAGAACGTAGAACTAACGTATTGTGTCAAGTTTCAAGAAGCTAGCACAAACCGTGTTTGATTTAGAGTTTGAACTGCATCTGTCAACATCGGAGAAAACAGAGTGAAACCTAAAAATTCAAACGGTTACTGCAAACGAATGCTCCAACGTAAAAGAACGAAACTTGAGCACCAAGTGGGATTGGTGTACTGATCAATACTTGAAAGTATCATGCAGATTGGATGAAAAAATATATGTTGAGATTTAGGAGGCTCTAGTGTTTTGGAAGTTTGGCAACCCCTTTCAATATAAGTGTTATTCACCAGTATCTGCTTTAGGCTACATCAAGAGGAAACAAACCATAGAGATAGAATGTAGAACTACTGTATTGTGTCAAGTTTCAAGAAGCTAGCACAAACCGTGTTTGATTTAGAGTTCTAACTGCATCTGTCAATATAGGAGAAAACACAGTGAAACCTAAAAATTGACACTGTTACTGCAAACGAATGCTTCAACGTAAAAGAACGAAACTTGAGCATCCAAGTGGGACTGGTGTACTGATCATTACTTGAAAGTATCATGAAGATTGGATGAAAAAATATATGTTGAGATTTCAGGAGACTCTAGCATTTTGGAAGTTAGGCAACCCCTTTCAATATAAGTGTTATTCACCAGTCCCTGCTTTAGGCTACATCAAGAGAAAACAAACCTTAGAGATAGAACGGAGAACTAATGTATTGTGTCAAGTTTCAAGAAGCTAGCACAAACCGTGTTTGATTTAGAGTTTCAACTGCATCTGTCAATATAGGAGAAAACAGAGTGAAACCTAAAAATTCAAACTGTTACTGCAAACGAATGCTTCATCGGAAAAGAACGAAACTTGAGCATCCAAGTGGGATTGGTGTACTGATCATGACTTGAATGTATCATGAAGTTTGGATGAAAAAATATATGTTGAGATTTCAGGAGACTCTAGTGTTTTGGCCGCCTAACAACGTCTTTCATTGAATGTGTCATTCACCAGTATCTGCTTAAGGCTACATCAAGAGGAAACAAACGTTAGATATAGAACGTAGAACTACTGTATTGTGTCAAGTTTCAAGAAGCTAGCACAAACCTTGTTTGATTTAGAGTTCGAACGCATCTGTCAATATAGTAGAAAACAGAGTGAAACCTAAAAATTCAAACTGTTACTGCAAACGAATGCTTCAACCTAGGAGAACGATACTTGGGCATCCAAGTTTGATTGGTGTACTGATCATTACTTGAAAGTATCATGAAGGTCGGAAGCAAAAATTTATGTTGAGATTTCAGGAGAGTCTAGTGTTTTGGCCGCCTAACAACGCCTTTCATTGAATGTGTCATTCACCAGTATCTGCTTAAGGCTACATCAAGAGGAAACAAACCTTAGAGATAGAACGTAGAACTACTGTATTGTGTCAAGTTTCAAGAAGCTAGCACAAACCGTGTTTGATTTAGAGTTCTAACTGCATCTGTCAATATATGAGAAAACAGAGTGAAACCTAAAAATTCAAACTGTTACTGCAAACGAATGCTTCAACGTAAAAAAACGAAACTTGAGCAACCAAGTGGGATTGGTGTACTGATCATTAATTGAAAGTATCATGAAGATTGCATGAAAAAATATATGTTGAGATTTCAGGAGACTCTAGTGTTTTGGAAGTTTGGCAACTCCTTTCATTATGAGTGTTATTCGCCAGTCCCTGCTTTAGGCTACATCAACAGGAAACAAACCTTAGAGATAGAACGTAGAACTAATGTATTGTGTCAAGTTTCAAAAAGCTAGCACAAACCGTGTTTGATATAGTTCGAACTGCATCTGTCAATATAGGAGAAAACAGAGTGAAACCTAAAAATTCAAACTGTTACTGCAAACGAATGCTTCAACGTAAAAGAACGAAACTTGAGCATTCAAGTGGGATTGGTGTACTGATCATTACTTGAAAGTATCATGACGATTGGATGAAAAAATGTATGTTGAGATTTCAGGAGACTCTAATGTTTCGGAAAGTTTGGCAACCCCTTTCAATATAAGAGTTATTCGCCAGTCCCTGTTTTAGGCATCATCAAGAGGAAACAAACCTTAGAGATAGAACGTAGAACTAATGTATTGTGTCAAGTTTCAAGAAGCTATCAAAAACCGAGTTTGATTTAGAGTTCGAACGCATCTGTCAATATAGTAGAAAACAGAGTGAAACCTAAAAATTCAAACTGTTACTGCAACGAAATGCTTCAACCTAGGAGAACGAAACTTGGGCATCCAAGTTTGTTTGGTGTACTGCTCATTACTTGAAAGTATCATGAAGGTCGGAAGCAAAAATTTATGTTGAGATTTCAGGAGACTCTAGTGTTTTGGCCGCCTAACAACGCCTTTCATTGAATGTGTCATTCACCAGTATCTGCTTAAGGCTACATCAAGAGGAAACAAACCTTAGAGATAGAACGTAGAACTACTGTATTGTGTCAAGTTTCAAGAAGCTAGCACAAACCGTGTTTGATTTAGAGTTCTAACTGCATCTGTCAATATAGGAGAAAACAGAGTGAAACCTAAAAATTCAAACTGTTACTGCAAACGAATGCTTCAACCTAGGAGAACGAAACTTGGGCATCCATGTTTGATTGTTGTACTGCTCATTACTTGAAAGTATCATGAAGGTCGGAAGCAAAAATTTATGTTAAGATTACAGGAGAGTCTAGTGTTTTGGCAGCCTAACAACACCTTTCATTGATGTGTCATTCACCAGTATCTGCTTAGGGCTACATAAAGAGGAAACAAACCTTAGAGATAGAACGTAGAACTACTGTATTGTGTCAAGTTTCAAGAAGCTAGCACAAACCGTGTTTGATTTAGAGTTCTAACTGCATCTGTCAATATAGGAGAAAACAGAGTGAAACCTAAAAATTCAAACTGTTACTGCAAACGAATGCTTGAACGTAAAAGAATGAAACTTGAGCATCCATGTGGGACTGGTGTACTGATCATTACTTGAAAGTATCATGAGGATTGGATGAAAAAATATATGTTGCGATTTCAGGAGACTCTAGTGTTTCGGAAGTTTGGCAACCCCTTCAATATGAGTGTTATTCTCCAGTCCCTGCTTTAGGCTACATCAAGAGGAAACAAACCTTAGAGATAGAACGTAGACCTAATGTATTGTGTCAAGTTTCAAGAAGCTAGCACAAACTGTGTTTGATTTAGAGTTCTAACTGCATCTGTCAATATAGGAGAAAACAGAGTGAAACCTAAAAATTCAAACTGTTACTGCAAACGAATGCTTCAACGTAAAAGAACGAAACTTGAGCATCCAAGTGGGATTGGTGTACTGATCATTACTTGAAAGTATCATGACGATTGGATGAAAAAAAGTATGTTGAGATTTCAGGAGACTCTAGTGTTTCGGAAGTTTGGCAACCCCTTCAATATGAGTGTTATTCGCCAGTCCCTGCTTTAGGCTACATCAAGAGGAAACAAACCTTAGAGATAGAACGTAGAACTTATGTATTGTGTCAAGTTTCAAGAAGCTATCAAAAACCGTGTTTGATTTAGAGTTCGAACGCATCTGTCAATATAGGAGAAAACAGAGTGAAACCTAAAATTCAAACTGTTACTGCAAACGAATGCTTCAACCTAGTAGAACGAAACTTGGGCATCCAGTTTGATTGGTGTACTGCTCATTACTTGAAAGAATCATGAAGTTCGGAAGCAAAATTTATGTTGAGATTTCAGGAGAGTCTAGTGTTTTGGCCGCCAAACAACGCCTTTCATTGAATGTGTCATTCACCAGTATCTGCTTAAGGCTACATCAAGAGGAAACAAAACTTAGAGATAGAACGTAGAACTACTGTATTGTGTCAAGTTTCAAGAAGCTAGCACAAACCGTGTTTGATTTAGAGTTCTAACTGCATCTGTCAATATAGGAGAAAACAGAGTGAAACCTAAAAATTCAAACTGTTACTGCAAACGAATGCTTCAACGTAAAAGAACGAAACTTGAGCATCCAAGTGGGATTGGTGTACTGATCATTACTTGAAAGTATCATGAAGATTGGATGAAAAAATATATGTTGAGATTTCAGGAGACTCTAGTGTTCTGGAAGTTTGGCAACTCCTTTCATTATGAGTGTTATATTAGGCTACATCAAGAGGAAACAAACCTTAGAGATAGAACGTAGAACTAATGTATTGTGTCAAGTTTCAAGAAGCTAGCACAAACCGTGTTTGATATAGTTCGAACTGCATCTGTCAATATAGGAGAAACAGAGTGAAACCTAAAATTCAAACTGTTACTGCAAACGAATGCTTCAACCTAGGAAAACGAAACTTGGGCATCCATGTTTGATTGTTGTACTGCTCATTACTTGAAAGTATCATGAAGGTCGGAAGCAAAAATTTATGTTGAGATTTCAGGAGAGTCTAGTGTTTTCGCAGCCTAACAACGCCTTTCATTGAATGTGTCATTCACCAGTATCTGCTTAAGGCTACATAAAGAGGAAACAAACCTTAGAGACAGAACGTAGAACTAATGTATTGTGTCAAGTTTCAAGAATCTAGCACAAACCGTGTTTGATATAGTTCGAACTGCATCTGTCAATATACGAGAAAACAGAGTGAAACCCAAAAATTCACACTTTACTGCAAACGAATTCTTCAACGTAAAAGAATGAAACTTGAGCATCCAAGTGGGACTGGTGTACTGATCATTACTTGAAAGTATCCTGAAGATTGGATGAAAAAATATATGTTGAGATTTCAGGAGACTCTAGTGTTTTGGAAGTTTTGGCAACCCCTTTCAATATAAGTGTTATTCACCAGTCCCTGCTTTAGGCTACATCAAGAGGAAACAAACCTTAGAGATAGAACGTAGAACTAATGTATTGTGTCAAGTTTCAAGAAGCTAGCACAAACCGTGTTTGATTTAGATTTTGAACTGCATCTGTCAATATAGGAGAAAACAGAGTGAAACCTAAAAATTCAAACTGTTACTGCAAACGAATGCTTCAACGGAAAAGAACGAAACTTGAGCATCCAAGTGGGACTGGTGTACTGATCATTACTTGAAAGTATCATGAAGATTGGATGAAAAAATATATGTTGAGATTTCAGGAGACTCTAGTGTTTTGGAAGTTTGGCAACCCCTTTCAATATAAGTGTCATTCCCCAGTCCCTGCTTTAGGCGACATCAAGAGGAAACAAACCTTAGAGATAGAACGTAGATCTAATGTATTGTGTCAAGTTTCAAGAAGCTAGCACAAACCGTGTTTGATATAGAGTTCGAAATGCACTTGTCAATATAGGAGAAAACAGAGTGAAACCTAAAAATTCAAACTGTTACTGCAAACGAATGCTTCAACCTAGGAAAACCAAACTTGGGCATCCAAGTTTGATTGGTGTACTGCTCATTACTTGAAAGTATCATGAAGGTCGGAAGCAAAAATTTATGTTGAGTTTTCAGGAGACTCTAGTGTTTTGGCAGCCTAACAACGCATTTCATTGAATGTGTCATTCACCAGTATCTGCTTAAGGCAACATCAAGAGGAAACAAACCTTAGAGATAGAATGTAGAACTACTGTATTGTGTCAAGTTTCAAGAAGCTAGCACAAACCGTGTTTGATATAGAGTTCTAACTGCATCTGTCAATATAGGAGAAAACACAGTGAAACCTAAAATTCACAGTGTTACTGCAAACGAATGCTTCAACGTAAAAGAATGAAACTTGAGCATCCAAGTGGGATTGGTGTACTGATCATTACTTGAAAGTATCATGAAGAATGGATGAAAAAATATATGTTGAGATTTAAGGAGACTCTAGTGTTTTGGAAGTTTGGCAACCCCTTTCAATATAAGTGTTATTTGCCAGTCCCTGCTTTAGGCTACATCAAGAGGAAACAAACCTTATATATAGAACGTAGAACTAATGTATTGTGTCAAGTTTCAAGAAGCTAGCACAAACCGTGTTTGATTTAGAGTTCAAACGCATCTGTCAATATAGTTGAAAACAGAGTGAAACCTAAAAATTCAAACTGTTACTGCAAACGAATGCTTCAACCTAGAAAAACGAAACTTGGGCATCCAAGTTTGATTGGTGTACTGCTCATTACTTGAAAGTATCATGAAGGTCGGAAACAAAAATTTATGTTGAGATTTCAGGAGACTCTAGTGTTTTGGCCGCCTAACAACGTCTTTCATTGAATGTGTCATTCACCAATATCTGCTTAAGGCTACATCAAGAGGAAACAAACCTTAGAGATAGAACGTAGAACTACTGTATTGTGTCAAGTTTCAAGAAGCTAGCACAAACCGTGTTTGATTTAGAGTTCTAACTGTATCTGTCAATATAGGAGAAAACAGAGTGAAACCTAAAAATTCACACTGTTACTGCAAACGAATGCTTCAATGTAAAAGAACGAAACTTGAGCATCCAAGTGGGATAGGGGTACTGATCATTACTTGAAAGTATCATGATGATTGAATGAAAAAATATATGTTGTGATTTCAGGAGACACTAGTGTATTGGAAGTTTGGCAACCCCTTTCAATATAAGTGTTATTTTCGAGTCCCTGCTTTAGGCTACATCAAGAGGAAACAAACCTTAGAGATAGAACGTAGAACTGATGAATTGTGTCAAGTTTCAAGCAGCTAGCACAAACCGTGTTTGATTTAGAGTTCGAACGGATTCTGTCAATATAGGAGAAAACAGAGTGAAACCTAAAAATTCAAACTGCTACTGCAAACGAATGCTTCAACCTAGGAGAACGAAACATGGGCATCGAAGTTTGATTGGTGTACTGCTCATTACTTGATAGTATCATGAAGATTGGATGAAAAAATATATGTTGAGATTTCAGGAGTCTCTAGTGTTTTGGACGTTTGGCAACCCCTTTCAATGTCAGTGTTATTCGCCAGTCCCTGCTTTAGGCTACATCAAGAGGAAACAAACCTTAGAGATAGAACGTAGAACTAGTGTATTGTTTCAAGTTTCAAGAAGCTACCACAAACCGCGGTTGATTTAGAGTTTTAACTGCATCTGTCAATATAGGAGAAAACAGAGTGAAACCTAAAAATTCAAACTGTTACTGGAAACGAATGCTTCAACGTAAAAGAACGAAACTTGAGCATCCAAGTGGGATTGGAGTACTGATCATTACGTGAAAGTATCATGAAGATTGGATGAAAGAATATATGTTGAGATTTCAGGAGACTCTAGTGTTTTGGAAGTTTGGCAACCCCTTTCAATATAAGTGTTATTCACCAGTCCCTGCTTTAGGCTACATCAAGAGGAAATAAACCTTAGAAATAGAACGTAGAACTAACGTATTGTGTCAAGTTTCAAGAAGCTAGCACAAACCGTGTTTGATTTAGAGTTTGAACTGCATCTGTCAACATCGGAGAAAACAGAGTGAAACCTAAAAATTCAAAGGGTTACTGCAAACGAATGCTTCAACGTAAAAGAACGAAACTTGAGCACCAAGTGGGATTGGTGTACTGATCATTACTTGAAAATATCATGAAGATTGGATGAAAAAATATATGTTGAGATTTCAGGAGACTCTAGTGTTTTGGACGTTTGGCAACCCCTTTCAATATAAGTGTTATTCACCAGTCGCTGCTTTAAGCTACATCACGAGGAAACAAACCTTAGAGAGAGAACGTAGAACTAATGTATTGTGTCAAGTTTCAAGAAGGTAGCACAAACCGTGTTTGATTTAGAGTTCGAACTGCATCTGTCAATATAGGAGAAAACAGAGTGAAACCTAAAAATTCAAACTGTTACTGCAAACGAATGCTCCAACGTAAAAGAACGGAACTTGAGCATCCAAGTGGGATTGGTGTACTGATCATTACTTGAAAGTATCATGAAGATTGGATGAACAAATATATGTTGAGATTTCAGGAGACTCTAGTGTTTTGCAAGTTTGGCAACGCCTTTCAATATAGGTGTTATTCACCAGTCCCTGCTTTAGGCTACATCAAGAGGAAACAAACCTTAGAGAGAGAACGTAGAACTAATGTATTGTGTCAAGTTTCAAGAAGCTAGCACAAACCGGGTTTGATTTAGAGTTTGAACTGCATCTGTCAATATAGGAGAAAACACAGTGAAACCTAAAAATTCAAACTGTTACTGCAAACGAATGCTTCAACTTAAAAGAACGAAACTAGAGCATCCAAGTGGAATTGGTATACTGATCATTACTTGAAAGTATCATGAAGATTGGATGAAAAAATATATGTTGAGATTTCAGGAGACTCTAGTGTTTTGGAAGTTTGGCAACCCCTTTCAATATAAGTGTTATTCACCAGTCCCTCCTTTAGGCTACATCAAGAGGAAACAAACCTTAGAGATAGAACGGAGAACTAATGTATTGTGTCAAGTTTCAAGAAGCTAGCACAAACCGTGTTTGATTTAGAGTTTGAACTGCATCTGTCAATATAGGCGAAAACAGAGTGAAACCTAAAAATTCAAACAGTTACTGCAAACGAATGCTTCAACGGAAAAAAACGAAACTTGAGCATCCAAGTGGGATTGGTGTACTGATCATTACTTGAAATTATCATGAAGATTGGATGAAAAAATATATGTTGAGATTTCAGGAGACTCTAGTGTTTTGGTAGTTTGGCAACCCCTTTCAATTTAAGTGTCATTCGCCAGTCCCTGCTTTAGGCGACATCAAGAGGAAACAAACCTTAGAGATAGAATGTAGAACTAATGTATTGTGTCAAGTTTCAAGAAGCTAGCACAAACTGTGTTTGATATAGAGTTCGAACTGCACTTGTCAATATAGGAGAAAACAGAGTGAAACCTAAAAATTCAAATGTTACTGCAAATGAATGCTTCAACCTAGGAGAACGAAACATGGGCATCCAAGTTTGACTCATGTACTGCTCATTACTTGAAAGTATCATGAAGGTCGGAAGCAAAAATTTATGTTGAGATTTCAGGAGACTCTAGTGTTTTGGCAGCCTCACAACGCGTTTCATTGAATGTGTCATTCACCAGTATCTGCTTAAGGCTACATCAAGAGGAAACAAACCTTAGAGATAGAATGTAGAACTACTGTATTGTGTCAAGTTTCAAGAAGGTAGCACAAACCGTGTTTGATTTAGAGTTAGAACTGCATCTGTCAATATAGGAGAAAACAGAGTGAAACCTAAAAATTAAAACTGTTACTGCAAACGAATGCTCCAACGTAAAAGAACGAAACTTGAGCATCCAAGAGGGATTGGTGTACTGATCATTACTTGAACGTATCATGAAGATTGGATGAAAAAATATATGTTGAGATTTCAGGAGACTCTAGTGTTTTGGAAGTTTGGCAACACCCTTTCAATGTAAGTGTTATTCGCCAGTCCCTGCTTTAGGCTACATCAAGAGGAAACAAAGCTTAGAGATAGAACGTAGAACTAGTGTATTGTTTCAAGTTTCAAGAAGCTACCACAAACCGTGGTTGATTTAGAGTTTTAACTGCATCTGTCAATAAAGGAGAAAACAGAGTGAAACCTAAAAATTCAAACTGTTACTGGAAACGAATGCTTCAACGTAAAAGAACGAAACTTGAGCATCCAAGTAAGATTGGTGTACTGATCATTACGTGAAAGTATCATGAAGATTGGATGAAAAAATATATGTTGAGATTTCAGGAGACTCTAGTGTTTTGGAAGTTTGGCAACCCCTTTCAATATAAGTGTTATTCACCAGTCCCTGCTTTAGGCTACATCAAGAGGAAATAAACCTTAGAGAGAGAACGTAGAACTAACGTATTGTGTCAAGTTTCAAGAAGCTAGCACAAACATTGATTTAGAGTTTGAACTGCATCTGTCAACATCGGAGAAAACAGAGTGAAACCTAAAAATTCAAACGGTTACTGCAAACGAATGCTCCAACGTAAAAGAACGAAACTTGAGCACCAAGTGGGATTGGTGTACTGATCATTACTTGAAAGTATCATGAAGATTGGATGAAAAAATATATGTTGAGATTTCAGGAGGCTCTAGTGTTTTGGAAGTTTGGCAACCCCTTTCAATATAAGTGTTATTCACCAGTATCTGCTTTAGGCTACATCAAGAGAAAACAAACCATAGAGATAGAATGTAGAACTACTGTATTATGTCAAGTTTCAAGAAGCTAGCACAAACCGTGTTTGATTTAGAGTTCTAACTGCATCTGTCAATATAGGAGAAAACACAGTGAAACCTAAAAATTGACACTGTTACTGCAAACGAATGCTTCAACGTAAAAGAACGAAACTTGAGCATCCAAGTGGGACTGGTGTACTGATCATTACTTGAAAGTATCATGAGGATTGGATGAAAAAATATATGTTGAGATTTCAGGAGACTCTAGTGTTTTGGACGTTTGGCAACCCCTTTCAATATAAGTGTTATTCACCAGTCCCTGCTTTAGGCTACATCAAGAGGAAACAAACCTTAGAGATAGAACGGAAAACTAATGTATTGTGTCAAGTTTCAAGAAGCTAGCACAAACCGTGTTTGATTTAGAGTTTCAACTGCATCTGTCAATATAGGAGAAAACAGAGTGAAACCTAAAAATTCAAACTGTTACTGCAAACGAATGCTTCAACGGAAAAGAACGAAACTTGAGCATCCAAGTGGGATTGGTGTACTGATCATGACTTGAAAGTATCATGAAGATTGGATGAAAAAATATATGTTGAGATTTCAGGAGACTCTAGTGTTTTGGAAGTTTGGCAACCCCTTTCAATATAAGTGTCATTCGCCAGTACCTGCTTTAGGCAACATCAAGAGGAAACAAACCTTAGAGATAGAACGTAGAACTAATGTATTGTGTCAAGTTTCAAGAAGCTAGCACAAACCGTGTTTGATATAGAGTTCGAACTGCACTTGTCAATATAGGAGAAAACAGAGTGAAACCTAAAAATTCCAACTGTTACTGCAAACGAATGCTTCAACCTAGGAGAACGAAACTTGGGCATCCAAGTTTGATTGGTGTACTGCTCATTACTTGAAAGTATCATGAAGGTCGGAAGCAAAAATTTATGTTGAGATTTCAGGAGACTCTAGTGTTTTGGCCGCCTAACAACGTCTTTCATTGAATGTGTCATTCACCAGTATCTGCTTAAGGCTACATCAAGAGGAAACAAACGTTAGATATAGAACGTAGAACTACTGTATTGTGTCAAGTTTCAAGAAGCTAGCACAAACCTTGTTTGATTTAGAGTTCGAACGCATCTGTCAATATAGTAGAAAACAGAGTGAAACCTAAAAATTCAAACTGTTACTGCAAACGAATGCTTCAACCTAGGAGAACGATACTTGGGCATCCAAGTTTGATTGGTGTACTGATCATTGCTTGAAAGTATCATGAAGGTCGGAAGCAAAAATTTATGTTGAGATTTCAGGAGAGTCTAGTGTTTTGGCCGCCTAACAACGCCTTTCATTGAATGTGTCATTCACCAGTATCTGCTTAAGGCTACATCAAGAGGAAACAAACCTTAGAGATAGAACGTAGAACTACTGTATTGTGTCAAGTTTCAAGAAGCTAGCACAAACCGTGTTTGATTTAGAGTTCTAACTGCATCTGTCAATAAAGGAGAAAACAGAGTGAAACCTAAAAATTCAAACTGTTACTGCAAACGAATGCTTCAACCTAGGAGAACGAAACTTGGGCATCCATGTTTGATTGTTGTACTGCTCATTACTTGAAAGTATCATGAAGGTCGGAAGGAAAAATTTATGTTAAGATTACAGGAGAGTCTAGTGTTTTGGCAGCCTAACAACACCTTTCATTGAATGTGTCATTCACCAGTATCTGCTTAGGGCTACATAAAGAGGAAACAAACCTTAGAGATAGAACGTAGAACTACTGTATTGTGTCAAGTTTCAAGAAGCTAGCACAAACCGTGTTTGATTTAGAGTTCTAACTGCATCTGTCAATATAGGAGAAAACAGAGTGAAACCTAAAAATTCAAACTGTTACTGCAAACGAATGCTTGAACGTAAAAGAATGAAACTTGAGCATCCATGTGGGACTGGTGTACTGATCATTACTTGAAAGTATCATGAGGATTGGATGAAAAAATATATGTTGAGATTTCAGGAGACTCTAGTGTTTTGGACGTTTGGCAACCCCTTTCAATATAAGTGTTATTCACCAGTCCCTGCTTTAGGCTACATCAAGAGGAAACAAACCTTAGAGATAGAACGGAGAACTAATGTATTGTGTCAAGTTTCAAGAAGCTAGCACAAACCGTGTTTGATTTAGAGTTTCAACTGCATCTGTCAATATAGGAGAAAACAGAGTGAAACCTAAAAATTCAAACTGTTACTGCAAACGAATGCTTCAACGGAAAAGAACGAAACTTGAGCATCCAAGTGGGATTGGTGTACTGATCATGACTTGAAAGTATCATGAAGATTGGATGAAAAAATATATTTTGAGATTTCAGGAGACTCTAGTGTTTTGGACGTTTCGCAACCCCTTTCAATATAAGTGTTATTCACCAGTCCCTGCTTTGGGCAACATCAAGAGGAAACAAACCTTAGAGATAGAACGTAGAACTAATGTATTGTGTCAAGTTTCAAGAAGCTAGCACAAACCGTGTTTGATATAGAGTTCGAACTGCACTTGTCAATATAGGAGAAAACAGAGTGAAACCTAAAAATTCAAACTGTTACTGCAAACGAATGCTTCAACCTAGGAGAACGAAACTTGGGCATCCAAGTTTGATTGGTGTACTGCTCATTACTTGAAAGTATCATGAAGGTCGGAAGCAAAAATTTATGTTGAGATTTCAGGAGACTCTAGTGTTTTGGCCGCCTAACAACGTCTTTCATTGAATGTGTCATTCACCAGTATCTGCTTAAGGCTACATCAAGAGGAAACAAACGTTAGATATAGAACGTAGAACTACTGTATTGTGTCAAGTTTCAAGAAGCTAGCACAAACCTTGTTTGATTTAGAGTTCGAACGCATCTGTCAATATAGTAGAAAACAGAGTGAAACCTAAAAATTCAAACTGTTACTGCAAACGAATGCTTCAACCTAGGAGAACGATACTTGGGCATCCAAGTTTGATTGGTGTACTGCTCATTACTTGAAAGTATCATGAAGGTCGGAAGCAAAAATTTATGTTGAGATTTCAGGAGAGTCTAGTGTTTTGGCCGCCTAACAACGCCTTTCATTGAATGTGTCATTCACCAGTATCTGCTTAAGGCTACATCAAGAGGAAACAAACCTTAGAGATAGAACGTAGAACTACTGTATTGTGTCAAGTTTCAAGAAGCTAGCACAAACCGTGTTTGATTTAGAGTTCTAACTGCATCTGTCAATATAGGAGAAAACAGAGTGAAACCTAAAAATTCAAACTGTTACTGCAAACGAATGCTTCAACCTAGGAGAACGAAACTTGGGCATCCATGTTTGATTGTTGTACTGCTCATTACTTGAAAGTATCATGAAGGTCGGAAGCAAAAATTTATGTTAAGATTACAGGAGAGTCTAGTGTTTTGGCAGCCTAACAACACCTTTCATTGAATGTGTCATTCACCAGTATCTGCTTAGGGCTACATAAAGAGGAAACAAACCTTAGAGATAGAACGTAGAACTACTGTATTGTGTCAAGTTTCAAGAAGCTAGCACAAACCGTGTTTGATTTAGAGTTCTAACTGCATCTGTCAATATAGGAGAAAACAGAGTGAAACCTAAAAATTCAAACTGTTACTGCAAACGAATGCTTGAACGTAAAAGAATGAAACTTGAGCATCCATGTGGGACTGGTGTACTGATCATTACTTGAAAGTATCATGAGGATTGGATGAAAAAATATATGTTGCGATTTCAGGAGACTCTAGTGTTTCGGAAGTTTGGCAACCCCTTCAATATGAGTGTTATTCTCCAGTCCCTGCTTTAGGCTACATCAAGAGGAAACAAACCTTAGAGATAGAACGTAGACCTAATGTATTGTGTCAAGTTTCAAGAAGCTAGCACAAACTGTGTTTGATTTAGAGTTCTAACTGCATCTGTCAATATAGGAGAAAACAGAGTGAAACCTAAAAATTCAAACTGTTACTGCAAACGAATGCTTCAACGTAAAAGAACGAAACTTGAGCATCCAAGTGGGATTGGTGTACTGATCATTACTTGAAAGTATCATGACGATTGGATGAAAAAATGTTTGTTGAGATTTCAGGAGACTCTAGTGTTTCGGAAGTTTGGCAACCCCTTCAATATGAGTGTTATTCGCCAGTCCCTGCTTTAGGCTACATCAAGAGGAAACAAACCTTAGAGATAGAACGTAGAACTTATGTATTGTGTCAAGTTTCAAGAAGCTATCAAAAACCGTGTTTGATTTAGAGTTCGAACGCATCTGTCAATATAGGAGAAAACAGAGTGAAACCTAAAAATTCAAACTGTTACTGCAAACGAATGCTTCAACCTAGTAGAACGAAACTTGGGCATCCAAGTTTGATTGGTGTACTGCTCATTACTTGAAAGAATCATGAAGTTCGGAAGCAAAAATTTATGTTGAGATTTCAGGAGAGTCTAGTGTTTTGGCCGCCAAACAACGCCTTTCATTGAATGTGTCATTCACCAGTATCTGCTTAAGGCTACATCAAGAGAAAACAAAACTTAGAGATAGAACGTAGAACTACTGTATTGTGTCAAGTTTCAAGAAGCTAGCACAAACCGTGTTTGATTTAGAGTTCTAACTGCATCTGTCAATATAGGAGAAAACAGAGTGAAACCTAAAAATTCAAACTGTTACTGCAAACGAATGCTTCAACGTAAAAGAACGAAACTTGAGCATCCAAGTGGGATTGCTGTACTGATCATTACTTGAAAGTATCATGAAGATTGGATGAAAAAATATATGTTGAGATTTCAGGAGACTCTAGTGTTCTGGAAGTTTGGCAACTCCTTTCATTATGAGTGTTATATTAGGCTACATCAAGAGGAAACAAACCTTAGAGATAGAACGTAGAACTAATGTATTGTGTCAAGTTTCAAGAAGCTAGCACAAACCGTGTTTGATATAGTTCGAACTGCATCTGTCAATATAGGAGAAACAGAGTGAAACCTAAAAATTCAAACTGTTACTGCAAACGAATGCTTCAACCTAGGAAAACGAAACTTGGGCATCCATGTTTGATTGTTGTACTGCTCATTACTTGAAAGTATCATGAAGGTCGGAAGCAAAAATTTATGTTGAGATTTCAGGAGAGTCTAGTGTTTTGGCAGCCTAACAACGCCTTTCATTGAATGTGTCATTCACCAGTATCTGCTTAAGGCTACATAAAGAGGAAACAAACCTTAGAGATAGAACGTAGAACTAATGTATTGTGTCAAGTTTCAAGAATCTAGCACAAACCGTGTTTGATATAGTTCGAACTGCATCTGTCAATATACGAGAAAACAGAGTGAAACCTAAAAATTCACACTTTACTGCAAACGAATGCTTCAACGTAAAAGAATGAAACTTGAGCATCCAAGTGGGACTGGTGTACTGATCATTACTTGAAAGTATCCTGAAGATTGGATGAAAAAATATATGTTGAGATTTCAGGAGACTCTAGTGTTTTGGAAGTTTGGCAACCCCTTTCAATATAAGTGTTATTCACCAGTCCCTGCTTTAGGCTACATCAAGAGGAAACAAACCTTAGAGATAGAACGTAGAACTAATGTATTGTGTCAAGTTTCAAGAAGATAGCACAAACCGTGTTTGATTTAGATTTTGAACTGCATCTGTCAATATAGGAGAAAACAGAGTGAAACCTAAAAATTCAAACTGTTACTGCAAACGAATGCTTCAACGGAAAAGAACGAAACTTGAGCATCCAAGTGGGACCGGTGTACTGATCATTACTTGAAAGTATCATGAAGATTGGATGAAAAAATATATGTTGAGATTTCAGGAGACTCTAGTGTTTTGGAAGTTTGGCAACCCCTTCGAATTTAAGTGTCATTACCCAGTCCCTGCTTTAGGCGACATCAAGAGGAAACAAACCTTAGAGATAGAACGTAGAACTAATGTATTGTGTCAAGTTTCAAGAAGCTAGCACAAACCGTGTTTGATATAGAGTTCGAAATGCACTTGTCAATATAGGAGAAAACAGAGTGAAACCTAAAAATTCAAACTGTTACTGCAAACGAATGCTTCAACCTAGGAAAACCAAACTTGGGCATCCAAGTTTGATTGGTGTACTGCTCATTACTTGAAAGTATCATGAAGGTCGGAAGCAAAAATTTATGTTGAGTTTTCAGGAGACTCTAGTGTTTTGGCAGCCTAACAACGCCTTTCATTGAATGTGTCATTCACCAGTATCTGCTTAAGGCAACATCAAGAGGAAACAAACCTTAGAGATAGAATGTAGAACTACTGTATTGTGTCAAGTTTCAAGAAGCTAGCACAAACCGCGTTTGATATAGAGTTCTAACTGCATCTGTCAATATAGGAGAAAACACAGTGAAACCTAAAAATTCACAGTGTTACTGCAAACGAATGCTTCAACGTAAAAGAACGAAACTTGAGCATCCAAGTGGGATTGGTGTACTGATCATTACTTGAAAGTATCATGAAGAATGGATGAAAAAATATATGTTGAGATTTAAGGAGACTCTAGTGTTTTGGAAGTTTGGCAACCCCTTTCAATATAAGTGTTATTCGCCAGTCCCTGCTTTAGGCTACATCAAGAGGAAACAAACCTTAGATATAGAACGTAGAACTAATGTATTGTGTCAAGTTTCAAGAAGCTAGCACAAACCGTGTTTGATTTAGAGTTCAAACGCATCTGTCAATATAGTGGAAAACAGAGTGAAACCTAAAAATTCAAACTGTTACTGCAAACGAATGCTTCAACCTAGAAAAACGAAACTTGGGCATCCAAGTTTGATTGGTGTACTGCTCATTACTTGAAAGTATCATGAAGTTCGGAAACAAAAATTTATGTTGAGATTTCAGGAGACTCTAGTGTTTTGGCCGCCTAACAACGTCTTTCATTGAATGTGTCATTCACCAATATCTGCTTAAGGCTACATCAAGAGGAAACAAACCTTAGAGATAGAACGTAGAACTACTGTATTGTGTCAAGTTTCAAGAAGCTAGCACAAACCGTGTTTGATTTAGAGTTCTAACTGTATCTGTCAATATAGGAGAAAACAGAGTGAAACCTAAAAATTCACACTGTTACTGCAAACGAATGCTTCAATGTAAAAGAACGAAATTTGAGCATCCAAGTGGGATAGGGGTACTGATCATTACTTGAAAGTATCATGATGATTGGATGAAAAAATATATGTTGTGATTTCAGGAGACACTAGTGTTTTGGAAGTTTGGCAACCCCTTTCAATATAAGTGTTATTTTCGAGTCCCTGCTTTAGGCTACATCAAGAGGAAACAAACCTTAGAGATAGAACGTAGAACTGATGAATTGTGTCAAGTTTCAAGCAGCTAGCACAAACCGTGTTTGATTTAGAGTTCGAACGGATTCTGTCAATATAGGAGAAAACAGAGTGAAACCTAAAAATTCAAACTGCTACTGCAAACGAATGCTTCAACCTAGGAGAACGAAACATGGGCATCGAAGTTTGATTGGTGTACTGCTCATTACTTGATAGTATCATGAAGATTGGATGAAAAAATATATGTTGAGATTTCAGGAGTCTCTAGTGTTTTGGACGTTTGGCAACCCCTTTCAATGTCAGTGTTATTCGCCAGTCCCTGCTTTAGGCTACATCAAGAGGAAACAAACCTTAGAGATAGAACGTAGAACTAGTGTATTTTTTCAAGTTTCAAGAAGCTACCACAAACCGCGGTTGATTTAGAGTTTTAACTGCATCTGTCAATATAGGAGAAAACAGAGTGAAACCTAAAAATTCAAACTGTTACTGGAAACGAATGCTTCAACGTAAAAGAACGAAACTTGAGCATCCAAGTGGGATTGGTGTACTGATCATTACGTGAAAGTATCATGAAGATTGGATGAAAGAATATATGTTGAGATTTCAGGAGACTCTAGTGTTTTGGAAGTTTGGCAACCCCTTTCAATATAAGTGTTATTCACCAGTCCCTGCTTTAGGCTACATCAAGAGGAAATAAACCTTAGAGATAGAACGTAGAACTAACGTATTGTGTCAAGTTTCAAGAAGCTAGCACAAACCGTGTTTGATTTAGAGTTTGAACTGCATCTGTCAACATCGGAGAAAACAGAGTGAAACCTAAAAATTCAAAGGGTTACTGCAAACGAATGCTTCAACGTAAAAGAACGAAACTTGAGCACCAAGTGGGATTGGTGTACTGATCATTACTTGAAAATATCATGAAGATTGGATGAAAAAATATATGTTGAGATTTCAGTAGACTCTAGTGTTTTGGACGTTTGGCAACCCCTTTCAATATAAGTGTTATTCACCAGTCGCTGCTTTAAGCTACATCACGAGGAAACAAACCTTAGAGAGAGAACGTAGAACTAATGTATTGTGTCAAGTTTCAAGAAGGTAGCACAAACCGTGTTTGATTTAGAGTTCGAACTGCATCTGTCAATATAGGAGAAAACAGAGTGAAACCTAAAAATTCAAACTGTTACTGCAAACGAATGCTCCAACGTAAAAGAACGAAACTTGAGCATCCAAGTGGGATTGGTGTACTGATCATTACTTGAAAGTATCATGAAGATTGGATGAACAAATATATGTTGTGATTTCAGGAGACTCTAGTGTTTTGCAAGTTTGGCAACCCCTTTCAATATAGGTGTTATTCACCAGTCCCTGCTTTAGGCTACATCAAGAGGAAACAAACCTTAGAGAGAGAAAGTAGAACTAATGTATTGTGTCAAGTTTCAAGAAGCTAGCACAAACCGGGTTTGATTTAGAGTTTGAACTGCATCTGTCAATATAGGAGAAAACACAGTGAAACCTAAAAATTCAAACTGTTACTGCAAACGAATGCTTCAACTTAAAAGAACGAAACTAGAGCATCCAAGTGGGATTGGTGTACTGATCATTACGTGAAAGTATCATGAAGATTGGATGAAAGAATATATGTTGAGATTTCAGGAGACTCTAGTGTTTTGGAAGTTTGGCAACCCCTTTCAATATAAGTGTTATTCACCAGTCCCTGCTTTAGGCTACATCAAGAGGAAATAAACCTTAGAGATAGAACGTAGAACTAACGTATTGTGTCAAGTTTCAAGAAGCTAGCACAAACCGTGTTTGATTTAGAGTTTGAACTGCATCTGTCAACATCGGAGAAAACAGAGTGAAACCTAAAAATTCAAAGGGTTACTGCAAACGAATGCTTCAACGTAAAAGAACGAAACTTGAGCACCAAGTGGGATTGGTGTACTGATCATTACTTGAAAATATCATGAAGATTGGATGAAAAAATATATGTTGAGATTTCAGGAGACTCTAGTGTTTTGGACGTTTGGCAACCCCTTTCAATATAAGTGTTATTCACCAGTCGCTGCTTTAAGCTACATCACGAGGAAACAAACCTTAGAGAGAGAACGTAGAACTAATGTATTGTGTCAAGTTTCAAGAAGGTAGCACAAACCGTGTTTGATTTAGAGTTCGAACTGCATCTGTCAATATAGGAGAAAACAGAGTGAAACCTAAAAATTCAAACTGTTACTGCAAACGAATGCTCCAACGTAAAAGAACGAAACTTGAGCATCCAAGTGGGATTGGTGTACTGATCATTACTTGAAAGTATCATGAAGATTGGATGAACAAATATATGTTGAGATTTCAGGAGACTCTAGTGTTTTGCAAGTTTGGCAACCCCTTTCAATATAGGTGTTATTCACCAGTCCCTGCTTTAGGCTACATCAAGAGGAAACAAACCTTAGAGAGAGAACGTAGAACTAATGTATTGTGTCAAGTTTCAAGAAGCTAGCACAAACCGTGTTTGATTTAGAGTTTGAACTGCATCTGTCAATATAGGAGAAAACACAGTGAAACCTAAAAATTCAAACTGTTACTGCAAACGAATGCTTCAACTTAAAAGAACGAAACTAGAGCATCCAAGTGGAATTGGTATACTGATCATTACTTGAAAGTATCATGAAGATTGGATGAAAAAATATATGTTGAGATTTCAGGAGACTCTAGTGTTTTGGAAGTTTGGCAACCCCTTTCAATATAAGTGTTATTCACCAGTCCCTCCTTTAGGCTACATCAAGAGGAAACAAACCTTAGAGATAGAACGGAGAACTAATGTATTGTGTCAAGTTTCAAGAAGCTAGCACAAACCGTGTTTGATTTAGAGTTTGAACTGCATCTGTCAATATAGGCGAAAACAGAGTGAAACCTAAAAATTCAAACAGTTACTGCAAACGAATGCTTCAACGGAAAAAAACGAAACTTGAGCATCCAAGTGGGATTGGTGTACTGATCATTACTTGAAATTATCATGAAGATTGGATGAAAAAATATATGTTGAGATTTCAGGAGACTCTAGTGTTTTGGTAGTTTGGCAACCCCTTTCAATTTAAGTGTCATTCGCCAGTCCCTGCTTTAGGCGACATCAAGAGGAAACAAACCTTAGAGATAGAATGTAGAACTAATGTATTGTGTCAAGTTTCAAGAAGCTAGCACAAACTGTGTTTGATATAGAGTTCGAACTGCACTTGTCAATATAGGAGAAAACAGAGTGAAACCTAAAAATTCAAATGTTACTGCAAATGAATGCTTCAACCTAGGAGAACGAAACATGGGCATCCAAGTTTGATTCGTGTACTGCTCATTACTTGAAAGTATCATGAAGGTCGGAAGCAAAAATTTATGTTGAGATTTCAGGAGACTCTAGTGTTTTGACAGCCTAACAACGCCTTTCATTGAATGTGTCATTCACCAGTATCTGCTTAAGGCTACATCAAGAGGAAACAAACCTTAGAGATAGAATGTAGAACTACTGTATTGTGTCAAGTTTCAAGAAGGTAGCACAAACCGTGTTTGATTTAGAGTTCGAACTGCATCTGTCAATATAGGAGAAAACAGAGTGAAACCTAAAAATTAAAACTGTTACTGCAAACGAATGCTCCAACGTAAAAGAATGAAACTTGAGCATCCAAGAGGGATTGGTGTACTGATCATTACTTGAACGTATCATGAAGATTGGATGAAAAAATATATGTTGAGATTTCAGGAGACTCTAGTGTTTTGGAAGTTTGGCAACACCCTTTCAATGTAAGTGTTATTCGCCAGTCCCTGCTTTAGGCTACATCAAGAGGAAACAAAGCTTAGAGATAGAACGTAGAACTAGTGTATTGTTTCAAGTTTCAAGAAGCTACCACAAACCGTGGTTGATTTAGAGTTTTAACTGCATCTGTCAATAAAGGAGAAAACAGAGTGAAACCTAAAAATTCAAACTGTTACTGGAAACGAATGGTTCAACGTAAAAGAACGAAACTTGAGCATCCAAGTAAGATTGGTGTACTGATCATTACGTGAAAGTATCATGAAGATTGGATGAAAAAATATATGTTGAGATTTCAGGAGACTCTAGTGTTTTGGAAGTTTGGCAACCCCTTTCAATATAAGTGTTATTCACCAGTCCCTGCTTTAGGCTACATCAAGAGGAAATAAACCTTAGAGAGAGAACGTAGAACTAACGTATTGTGTCAAGTTTCAAGAAGCTAGCACAAACATTGATTTAGAGTTTGAACTGCATCTGTCAACATCGGAGAAAACAGAGTGAAACCTAAAAATTCAAACGGTTACTGCAAACGAATGCTCCAACGTAAAAGAACGAAACTTGAGCACCAAGTGGGATTGGTGTACTGATCATTACTTGAAAGTATCATGAAGATTGGATGAAAAAATATATGTTGAGATTTCAGGAGGCTCTAGTGTTTTGGAAGTTTGGCAACCCCTTTCAATATAAGTGTTATTCACCAGTATCTGCTTTAGGCTACATCAAGAGGAAACAAACCATAGAGATAGAATGTAGAACTACTGTATTGTGTCAAGTTTCAAGAAGCTAGCACAAACCGTGTTTGATTTAGAGTTCTAACTGCATCTGTCAATATAGGAGAAAACACAGTGAAACCTAAAAATTGACACTGTTACTGCAAACGAATGCTTCAACGTAAAAGAACGAAACTTGAGCATCCAAGTGGGACTGGTGTACTGATCATTACTTGAAAGTATCATGAGGATTGGATGAAAAAATATATGTTGAGATTTCAGGAGACTCTAGTGTTTTGGACGTTTGGCAACCCCTTTCAATATAAGTGTTATTCACCAGTCCCTGCTTTAGGCTACATCAAGAGGAAACAAACCTTAGAGATAGAACGGAGAACTAATGTATTGTGTCAAGTTTCAAGAAGCTAGCACAAACCGTGTTTGATTTAGAGTTTCAACTGCATCTGTCAATATAGGAGAAAACAGAGTGAAACCTAAAAATTCAAACTGTTACTGCAAACGAATGCTTCAACGGAAAAGAACGAAACTTGAGCATCCAAGTGGGATTGGTGTACTGATCATGACTTGAAAGTATCATGAAGATTGGATGAAAAAATATATGTTGAGATTTCAGGAGACTCTAGTGTTTTGGAAGTTTGGCAACCCCTTTCAATATAAGTGTCATTCGCCAGTACCTGCTTTAGGCAACATCAAGAGGAAACAAACCTTAGAGATAGAACGTAGAACTAATGTATTGTGTCAAGTTTCAAGAAGCTAGCACAAACCGTGTTTGATATAGAGTTCGAACTGCACTTGTCAATATAGGAGAAAACAGAGTGAAACCTAAAAATTCAAACTGTTACTGCAAACGAATGCTTCAACCTAGGAGAACGAAACTTGGGCATCCAAGTTTGATTGGTGTACTGCTCATTACTTGAAAGTATCATGAAGGTCGGAAGCAAAAATTTATGTTGAGATTTCAGGAGACTCTAGTGTTTTGGCCGCCTAACAACGTCTTTCATTGAATGTGTCATTCACCAGTATCTGCTTAAGGCTACATCAAGAGGAAACAAACGTTAGATATAGAACGTAGAACTACTGTATTGTGTCAAGTTTCAAGAAGCTAGCACAAACCTTGTTTGATTTAGAGTTCTAACTGCATCTGTCAATATAGGAGAAAACAGAGAGAACCCTAAAAATTCACACTGTTACTGCAAAAGAATGCTTCAACGTAAAAGAACGAAACTTGAGCATCCAAGTGGGATTGGTGTACTGATCATTACTTGAAAGTATCATGAAGATTGGATGAAAAAATATATGTTGAGATTTCAGGAGACTCTAGTGTTTTGGAAGTTTGGCAACCCCTTTCAATATAAGTGTTATTCGCCAGTCCCTCCTTTAGGCTACATCAAGAAGAAACAAACCTTAGAGATAGAACGAAGAACTAATGTATTGTGTCAAGTTTCAAGAAGCTAGCACAAACCGTGTTTGATTTAGAGTTTGAACTGCATCTGTCAATATAGGCGAAAACAGAGTGAAACCTAAAAATTCAAACAGTTACTGCAAACGAATGCTTCAACGGAAAAAAAACGAAACTTGAGCATCCAAGTCGGATTGGTGTACTGATCATTACTTGAAATTATCATGAAGATTGGTTGAAAAAATATATGTTGAGATTTCAGGAGACTCTAGTGTTTTGGTAGTTTGGCAACCCCTTTCAATATAAGTGTCATTCGCCAGTCCCTGCTTTAGGCGACATCAAGAGGAAACAAACCTTAGCGATAGAATGTAGAACTAATGTATTGTGTCAAGTTTCAAGAAGCTAGCACAAACTGTGTTTGATATAGAGTTCGAACTGCACTTGTCAATATAGGAGAAAACAGAGTGAAACCTAAAAATTCAAATGTTACTGCAAATGAATGCTTCAACCTAGGAGAACGAAACATGGGCATCCAAGTTTGATTGGTGTACTGCTCATTACTTGAAAGTATCATGAAGGTCGGAAGCAAAAATTTATGTTGAGATTTCAGGAGACTCTAGTGTTTTGACAGCCTAACAACGCCTTTCATTGAATGTGTCATTCACCAGTATCTGCTTAAGGCTACATCAAGAGGAAACAAACCTTAGAGATAGAATGTAGAACTACTGTATTGTGTCAAGTTTCAAGAAGGTAGCACAAACCGTGTTTGATTTAGAGTTCGAACTGCATCTGTCAATATAGGAGAAAACAGAGTGAAACCTAAAAATTAAAACTGTTACTGCAAACGAATGCTCCAACGTAAAAGAACGAAACTTGAGCATCCAAGTGGGATTGGTGTACTGATCATTACTTGAACGTATCATGAAGATTGGATGAAAAAATATATGTTGAGATTTCAGGAGACTCTAGTGTTTTGGAAGTTTGGCAACACCCTTTCAATGTAAGTGTTATTCGCCAGTCCCTGCTTTAGGCTACATCAAGAGGAAACAAAGCTTAGAGATAGAACGTAGAACTAGTGTATTGTTTCAAGTTTCAAGAAGCTACCACAAACCGTGGTTGATTTAGAGTTTTAACTGCATCTGTCAATATAGGAGAAAACAGAGTGAAACCTAAAAATTCAAACTGTTACTGGAAACGAATGCTTCAACGTAAAAGAACGAAACTTGAGCATCCAAATGGGATTGGTGTACTGATCATTACGTGAAAGTATCATGAAGATTGGATGAAAAAATATATGTTGAGATTTCAGGAGACTCTAGTGTTTTGGAAGTTTGGCAACCCTTTTCAATATAAGTGTTATTCACCAGTCCCTGCTTTAGGCTACATCAAGAGGAAATAAACCTTAGAGAGAGAACGTAGAACTAACGTATTGTGTCAAGTTTCAAGAAGCTAGCACAAACCGTGTTTGATTTAGAGTTTGAACTGCATCTGTCAACATCGGAGAAAACAGAGTGAAACCTAAAAATTCAAACGGTTACTGCAAATGAATGCTCCAACGTAAAAGAACGAAACTTGAGCACCAAGTGGGATTGGTGTACTGATCATTACTTGAAAGTATCATGAAGATTGGATGAAAAAATATATGTTGAGATTTCAGGAGGCTCTAGTGTTTTGGAAGTTTGGCAACCCCTTTCAATATAAGTGTTATTCACCAGTATCTGCTTTAGGCTACATCAAGAGGAAACAAACCATAGAGATAGAATGTAGAACTACTGTATTGTGTCAAGTTTCAAGAAGCTAGCACAAACCGTGTTTGATTTAGAGTTCTATCTGCATCTGTCAGTATAGGAGAAAACACAGTGAAACCTAAAAATTGACACTGTTACTGCAAACGAATGCTTCAACGTAAAAGAACGAAACTTGAGCATCCAAGTGGGACTGGTGTACTGATCATTACTTGGAAGTATCATGAAGATTGGATGAAAAAATATATGTTGAGATTTCAGGAGACTCTAGTGTTTTGGAAGTTTGGCAACCCCTTTCAATATAAGTGTTATTCACCAGTCCCTGCTTTAGGCTACATCAAGAGGAAACAAACCTTAGAGATAGAACGGAGAACTAATGTATTGTGTCAAGTTTCAAGAAGCTAGCACAAACCGTGTTTGATTTAGAGTTCAAACTCATCTGTCAATATAGTGGAAAACAGAGTGAAACCTAAAAATTCAAACTGTTACTGCAAACGAATGCTTCAACCTAGAAAAACGAAACTTGGGCATCCAAGTTTGATTGGTGTACTGCTCATTACTTGAAAGTATCATGAAGGTCGGAAAAAAAAATTTATGTTGAGATTTCAGGAGACTCTAGTGTTTTGGCCGCCTAACAACGTCTTTCATTGAATGTGTCATTCACCAATATCTGCTTAAGGCTACATCAAGAGGAAACAAACCTTAGAGATAGAACGTAGAACTACTGTATTGTGTCAAGTTTCAAGAAGCTAGCACAAACCGTGTTTGATTTAGAGTTCTAACTGTATCTGTCAATATAGGAGAAAACAGAGTGAAACCTAAAAATTCACACTGTTACTGCAAACGAATGCTTCAATGTAAAAGAACGAAACTTGAGCATCCAAGTGGGATAGGGGTACTGATCATTACTTGAAAGTATCATGATGATTGGATGAAAAAATATATGTTGTGATTTCAGGAGACACTAGTGTTTTGGAAGTTTGGCAACCCCTTTCAATATAAGTGTTATTTTCGAGTCCCTGCTTTAGGCTACATCAAGAGGAAACAAACCTTAGAGATAGAACGTAGAACTGATGAATTGTGTCAAGTTTCAAGCAGCTAGCACAAACCGTGTTTGATTTAGAGTTCGAACGGATTCTGTCAATATAGGAGAAAACAGAGTGAAACCTAAAAATTCAAACTGCTACTGCAAACGAATGCTTCAACCTAGGAGAACGAAACATGGGCATCCAAGTTTGATTGGTGTACTGCTCATTACTTGATAGTATCATGAAGATTGGATGAAAAAATATATGTTGAGATTTCAGGAGTCTCTAGTGTTTTGGAAGTTTGGCAACCCCTTTCAATGTAAGTGTTATTCGCCAGTCCCTGCTTTAGGCTACATCAAGAGGAAACAAACCTTAGAGATAGAACGTAGAACTAGTGTATTGTTTCAAGTTTCAAGAAGCTACCACAAACCGCGGTTGATTTAGAGTTTTAACTGCATCTGTCAATTAGGAGAAAACAGAGTGAAACCTAAAAATTCAAACTGTTACTAGAAACGAATGCTTCAACGTAAAAGAACGAAACTTGAGCATCCAAGTGGGATTGGTGTACTGATCATTACGTGAAAGTATCATGAAGATTGGATGAAAGAATATATGTTGAGATTTCAGGAGACTCTAGTGTTTTGGAAGTTTGGCAACCCCTTTCAATATAAGTGTTATTCACCAGTCCCTGCTTTAGGCTACATCAAGAGGAAATAAACCTTAGAGATAGAACGTAGATCTAACGTATTGTGTCAAGTTTCAAGAAGCTAGCACAAACCGTGTTTGATTTAGAGTTTGAACTGCATCTGTCAACATCGGAGAAAACAGAGTGAAACCTAAAAATTCAAAGGGTTACTGCAAACGAATGCTTCATCGTAAAAGAACGAAACTTGAGCACCAAGTGGGATTGGTGTACTGATCATTACTTGAAAATATCATGAAGATTGGATGAAAAAATATATGTTGAGATTTCAGGAGACTCTAGTGTTTTGGACGTTTGGCAACCCCTTTCAATATAAGTGTTATTCACCAGTCGCTGCTTTAAGCTACATCACGAGGAAACAAACCTTAGAGAGAGAACGTAGAACTAATGTATTGTGTCAAGTTTCAAGAAGGTAGCACAAACCGTGTTTGATTTAGAGTTCGAACTGCATCTGTCAATATAGGAGAAAACAGAGTGAAACCTAAAAATTCAAACTGTTACTGCAAACGAATGCTCCAACGTAAAAGAACGAAACTTGAGCATCCAAGTGGGATTGGTGTACTGATCATTACTTGAAAGTATCATGAAGATTGGATGAACAAATATATGTTGAGATTTCAGGAGACTCTAGTGTTTTGCAAGTTTGGCAACCCCTTTCAATATAGGTGTTATTCACCAGTCCCTGCTTTAGGCTACATCAAGAGGAAACAAACCTTAGAGAGAGAACGTAGAACTAATGTATTGTGTCAAGTTTCAAGAAGCTAGCACAAACCGGGTTTGATTTAGAGTTTGAACTGCATCTGTCAATATAGGAGAAAACACAGTGAAACCTAAAAATTCAAACTGTTACTGCAAACGAATGCTTCAACTTAAAAGAACGAAACTAGAGCATCCAAGTGGAATTGGTATACTGATCATTACTTGAAAGTATCATGAAGATTGGATGAAAAAATATATGTTGAGATTTCAGGAGACTCTAGTGTTTTGGAAGTTTGGCAACCCCTTTCAATATAAGTGTTATTCACCAGTCCCTCCTTTAGGCTACATCAAGAGGAAACAAACCTTAGAGATAGAACGGAGAACTAATGTATTGTGTCAAGTTTCAAGAAGCTAGCACAAACCGTGTTTGATTTAGAGTTTGAACTGCATCTGTCAATATAGGCGAAAACAGAGTGAAACCTAAAAATTCAAACAGTTACTGCAAACGAATGCTTCAACGGAAAAAAACGAAACTTGAGCATCCAAGTGGGATTGGTGTACTGATCATTACTTGAAATTATCATGAAGATTGGATGAAAAAATATATGTTGAGATTTCAGGAGACTCTAGTGTTTTGGTAGTTTGGCAACCCCTTTCAATTTAAGTGTCATTCGCCAGTCCCTGCTTTAGGCGACATCAAGAGGAAACAAACCTTAGAGATAGAATGTAGAACTAATGTATTGTGTCAAGTTTCAAGAAGCTAGCACAAACTGTGTTTGATATAGAGTTCGAACTGCACTTGTCAATATAGGAGAAAACAGAGTGAAACCTAAAAATTCAAATGTTACTGCAAATGAATGCTTCAACCTAGGAGAACGAAACATGGGCATCCAAGTTTGATTCGTGTACTGCTCATTACTTGAAAGTATCATGAAGGTCGGAAGCAAAAATTTATGTTGAGATTTCAGGAGACTCTAGTGTTTTGACAGCCTAACAACGCCTTTCATTGAATGTGTCATTCACCAGTATCTGCTTAAGGCTACATCAAGAGGAAACAAACCTTAGAGATAGAATGTAGAACTACTGTATTGTGTCAAGTTTCAAGAAGGTAGCACAAACCGTGTTTGATTTAGAGTTCGAACTGCATCTGTCAATATAGGAGAAAACAGAGTGAAACCTAAAAATTAAAACTGTTACTGCAAACGAATGCTCCAACGTAAAAGAACGAAACTTGAGCATCCAAGAAAGATTGGTGTACTGATCATTACTTGAACGTATCATGAAAATTGGATGAAAAAATATATGTTGAGATTTCAGGAGACTCTAGTGTTTTGGAAGTTTGGCAACACCCTTTCAATGTAAGTGTTATTCGCCAGTCCCTGCTTTAGGCTACATCAAGAGGAAACAAAGCTTAGAGATAGAACGTAGAACTAGTGTATTGTTTCAAGTTTCAAGAAGCTACCACAAACCGTGGTTGATTTAGAGTTTTAACTGCATCTGTCAATAAAGGAGAAAACAGAGTGAAACCTAAAAATTCAAACTGTTACTGGAAACGAATGCTTCAACGTAAAAGAACGAAACTTCAGCATCCAAGTAAGATTGGTGTACTGATCATTACGTGAAAGTATCATGAAGATTGGATGAAAAAATATATGTTGAGATTTCAGGAGACTCTAGTGTTTTGGAAGTTTGGCAACCCCTTTCAATATAAGTGTTATTCACCAGTCCCTGCTTTAGGCTACATCAAGAGGAAATAAACCTTAGAGAGAGAACGTAGAACTAACGTATTGTGTCAAGTTTCAAGAAGCTAGCACAAACATTGTTTGATTTAGAGTTTGAACTGCATCTGTCAACATCGGAGAAAACAGAGTGAAACCTAAAAATTCAAACGGTTACTGCAAACGAATGCTCCAACGTAAAAGAACGAAACTTGAGCACCAAGTGGGATTGGTGTACTGATCATTACTTGAAAGTATCATGAAGATTGGATGAAAAAATATATGTTGAGATTTCAGGAGGCTCTAGTGTTTTGGAAGTTTGGCAACCCCTTTCAATATAAGTGTTATTCACCAGTATCTGCTTTAGGCTACATCAAGAGGAAACAAACCATAGAGATAGAATGTAGAACTACTGTATTGTGTCAAGTTTCAAGAAGCTAGCACAAACCGTGTTTGATTTAGAGTTCTAACTGCATCTGTCAATATAGGAGAAAACACAGTGAAACCTAAAAATTGACACTGTTACTGCAAACGAATGCTTCAACGTAAAAGAACGAAACTTGAGCATCCAAGTGGGACTGGTGTACTGATCATTACTTGAAAGTATCATGAGGATTGGATGAAAAAATATATGTTGAGATTTCAAGAGACTCTAGTGTTTTGGACGTTTGGCAACCCCTTTCAATATAAGTGTTATTCACCAGTCCCTGCTTTAGGCTACATCAAGAGGAAACAAACCTTAGAGATAGAACGGAGAACTAATGTATTGTGTCAAGTTTCAAGAAGCTAGCACAAACCGTGTTTGATTTAGAGTTTCAACTGCATCTGTCAATATAGAAGAAAACAGAGTGAAACCTAAAAATTCAAACTGTTACTGCAAACGAATGCTTCAACGGAAAAGAACGAAACTTGAGCATCCAAGTGGGATTGGTGTACTGATCATGACTTGAAAGTATCATGAAGATTGGATGAAAAAATATATGTTGAGATTTCAGGAGACTCTAGTGTTTTGGAAGTTTGGCAACCCCTTTCAATATAAGTGTCATTCGCCAGTACCTGCTTTAGGCAACATCAAGAGGAAACAAACCTTAGAGATAGAATGTAGAACTAATGTATTGTGTCAAGTTTCAAGAAGCTAGCACAAACCGTGTTTGATATAGAGTTCGAACTGCACTTGTCAATATAGGAGAAAACAGAGTGAAACCTAAAAATTCAAACTGTTACTGCAAACGAATGCTTCAACCTAGGAGAACGAAACTTGGGCATCCAAGTTTGATTGGTGTACTGCTCATTACTTGAAAGTATCATGAAGGTCGGAAGCAAAAATTTATGTTGAGATTTCAGGAGACTCTAGTGTTTTGGCCGCCTAACAACGTCTTTCATTGAATGTGTCATTCACCAGTATCTGCTTAAGGCTACATCAAGAGGAAACAAACGTTAGATATAGAACGTAGAACTACTGTATTGTGTCAAGTTTCAAGAAGCTAGCACAAACCTTGTTTGATTTAGAGTTCTAACTGCATCTGTCAATATAGGAGAAAACAGAGAGAAACCTAAAAATTCACACTGTTACTGCAAAAGAATGCTTCAACGTAAAAGAACGAAACTTGAGCATCCAAGTGGGATTGGTGTACTGATCATTACTTGAAAGTATCATGAAGATTGGATGAAAAAATATATGTTGAGATTTCAGGAGACTCTAGTGTTTTGGAAGTTTGGCAACCCCTTTCAATATAAGTGTTATTCGCCAGTCCCTCCTTTAGGCTACATCAAGAGGAAACAAACCTTAGAGATAGAACGGAGAACTAATGTATTGTGTCAAGTTTCAAGAAGCTAGCACAAACCGTGTTTGATTTAGAGTTTGAACTGCATCTGTCAATATAGGCGAAAACAGAGTGAAACCTAAAAATTCAAACAGTTACTGCAAACGAATGCTTCAACGGAAAAAAACGAAACTTGAGCATCCAAGTGGGATTGGTGTACTGATCATTACTTGAAATTATCATGAAGATTGGTTGAAAAAATATATGTTGAGATTTCAGGAGACTCTAGTGTTTTGGTAGTTTGGCAACCCCTTTCAATATAAGTGTCATTCGCCAGTCCCTGCTTTAGGCGACATCAAGAGGAAACAAACCTTAGCGATAGAATGTAGAACTAATGTATTGTGTCAAGTTTCAAGAAGCTAGCACAAACTGTGTTTGATATAGAGTTCGAACTGCACTTGTCAATATAGGAGAAAACAGAGTGAAACCTAAAAATTCAAATGTTACTGCAAATGAATGCTTCAACCTAGGAGAACGAAACATGGGCATCCAAGTTTGATTGGTGTACTGCTCATTACTTGAAAGTATCATGAAGGTCGGAAGCAAAAATTTATGTTGAGATTTCAGGAGACTCTAGTGTTTTGACAGCCTAACAACGCCTTTCATTGAATGTGTCATTCACCAGTATCTGCTTAAGGCTACATCAAGAGGAAACAAACCTTAGAGATAGAATGTAGAACTACTGTATTGTGTCAAGTTTCAAGAAGGTAGCACAAACCGTGTTTGATTTAGAGTTCGAACTGCATCTGTCAATATAGGAGAAAACAGAGTGAAACCTAAAAATTAAAACTGTTACTGCAAACGAATGCTCCAACGTAAAAGAACGAAACTTGAGCATCCAAGTGGGATTGGTGTACTGATCATTACTTGAACGTATCATGAAGATTGGATGAAAAAATATATGTTGAGATTTCAGGAGACTCTAGTGTTTTGGAAGTTTGGCAACACCCTTTCAATGTAAGTGTTATTCGCCAGTCCCTGCTTTAGGCTACATCAAGAGGAAACAAAGCTTAGAGATAGAACGTAGAACTAGTGTATTGTTTCAAGTTTCAAGAAGCTACCACAAACCGTGGTTGATTTAGAGTTTTAACTGCATCTGTCAATATAGGAGAAAACAGAGTGAAACCTAAAAATTCAAACTGTTACTGGAAACGAATGCTTCAACGTAAAAGAACGAAACTTGAGCATCCAAGTGGGATTGGTGTACTGATCATTACGTGAAAGTATCATGAAGATTGGATGAAAAAATATATGTTGAGATTTCAGGAGACTCTAGTGTTTTGGAAGTTTGGCAACCCTTTTCAATATAAGTGTTATTCACCAGTCCCTGCTTTAGGCTACATCAAGAGGAAATAAACCTTAGAGAGAGAACGTAGAACTAACGTATTGTGTCAAGTTTCAAGAAGCTAGCACAAACCGTGTTTGATTTAGAGTTTGAACTGCATCTGTCAACATCGGAGAAAACAGAGTGAAACCTAAAAATTCAAACGGTTACTGCAAACGAATGCTCCAACGTAAAAGAACGAAACTTGAGCATCCAAATGGGATTGGTGTACTGATCATTACGTGAAAGTATCATGAAGATTAGATGAAAAAATATATGTTGAGATTTCAGGAGACTCTAGTGTTTTGGAAGTTTGGCAACCCTTTTCAATATAAGTGTTATTCACCAGTCCCTGCTTTAGGCTACATCAAGAGGAAATAAACCTTAGAGAGAGAACGTAGAACTAACGTATTGTGTCAAGTTTCAAGAAGCTAGCACAAACCGTGTTTGATTTAGAGTTTGAACTGCATCTGTCAACATCGGAGAAAACAGAGTGAAACCTAAAAATTCAAACGGTTACTGCAAATGAATGCTCCAACGTAAAAGAACGAAACTTGAGCACCAAGTGGGATTGGTGTACTGATCATTACTTGAAAGTATCATGAAGATTGGATGAAAAAATATATGTTGAGATTTCAGGAGGCTCTAGTGTTTTGGAAGTTTGGCAACCCCTTTCAATATAAGTGTTATTCACCAGTATCTGCTTTAGGCTACATCAAGAGGAAACAAACCATAGAGATAGAATGTAGAACTACTGTATTGTGTCAAGTTTCAAGAAGCTAGCACAAACCGTGTTTGATTTAGAGTTCTATCTGCATCTGTCAGTATAGGAGAAAACACAGTGAAACCTAAAAATTGACACTGTTACTGCAAACGAATGCTTCAACGTAAAAGAACGAAACTTGAGCATCCAAGTGGGACTGGTGTACTGATCATTACTTGGAAGTATCATGAAGATTGGATGAAAAAATATATGTTGAGATTTCAGGAGACTCTAGTGTTTTGGAAGTTTGGCAACCCCTTTCAATATAAGTGTTATTCACCAGTCCCTGCTTTAGGCTACATCAAGAGGAAACAAACCTTAGAGATAGAACGGAGAACTAATGTATTGTGTCAAGTTTCAAGAAGCTAGCACAAACCGTGTTTGATTTAGAGTTCAAACTCATCTGTCAATATAGTGGAAAACAGAGTGAAACCTAAAAATTCAAACTGTTACTGCAAACGAATGCTTCAACCTAGAAAAACGAAACTTGGGCATCCAAGTTTGATTGGTGTACTGCTCATTACTTGAAAGTATCATGAAGGTCGGAAAAAAAAATTTATGTTGAGATTTCAGGAGACTCTAGTGTTTTGGCCGCCTAACAACGTCTTTCATTGAATGTGTCATTCACCAATATCTGCTTAAGGCTACATCAAGAGGAAACAAACCTTAGAGATAGAACGTTGAACTACTGTATTGTGTCAAGTTTCAAGAAGCTAGCACAAACCGTGTTTGATTTAGAGTTCTAACTGTATCTGTCAATATAGGAGAAAACAGAGTGAAACCTAAAAATTCACACTGTTACTGCAAACGAATGCTTCAATGTAAAAGAACGAAACTTGAGCATCCAAGTGGGATAGGGGTACTGATCATTACTTGAAAGTATCATGATGATTGGATGAAAAAATATATGTTGTGATTTCAGGAGACACTAGTGTTTTGGAAGTTTGGCAACCCCTTTCAATATAAGTGTTATTTTCGAGTCCCTGCTTTAGGCTACATCAAGAGGAAACAAACCTTAGAGATAGAACGTAGAACTGATGAATTGTGTCAAGTTTCAAGCAGCTAGCACAAACCGTGTTTGATTTAGAGTTCGAACGGATTCTGTCAATATAGGAGAAAACAGAGTGAAACCTAAAAATTCAAACTGCTACTGCAAACGAATGCTTCAACCTACGAGAACGAAACATGGGCATCCAAGTTTGATTGGTGTACTGCTCATTACTTGATAGTATCATGAAGATTGGATGAAAAAATATATGTTGAGATTTCAGGAGTCTCTAGTGTTTTGGAAGTTTGGCAACCCCTTTCAATGTAAGTGTTATTCGCCAGTCCCTGCTTTAGGCTACATCAAGAGGAAACAAACCTTAGAGATAGAACGTAGAACTAGTGTATTGTTTCAAGTTTCAAGAAGCTACCACAAACCGCGGTTGATTTAGAGTTTTAACTGCATCTGTCAATTAGGAGAAAACAGAGTGAAACCTAAAAATTCAAACTGTTACTGGAAACGAATGCTTCAACGTAAAAGAACGAAACTTGAGCATCCAAGTGGGATTGGTGTACTGATCATTACGTGAAAGTATCATGAAGATTGGATGAAAGAATATATGTTGAGATTTCAGGAGACTCTAGTGTTTTGGAAGTTTGGCAACCCCTTTCAATATAAGTGTTATTCACCAGTCCCTGCTTTAGGCTACATCAAGAGGAAATAAACCTTAGAGATAGAACGTAGATCTAACGTATTGTGTCAAGTTTCAAGAAGCTAGCACAAACCGTGTTTGATTTAGAGTTTGAACTGCATCTGTCAACATCGGAGAAAACAGAGTGAAACCTAAAAATTCAAAGGGTTACTGCAAACGAATGCTTCAACGTAAAAGAACGAAACTTGAGCACCAAGTGGGATTGGTGTACTGATCATTACTTGAAAATATCATGAAGATTGGATGAAAAAATATATGTTGAGATTTCAGGAGACTCTAGTGTTTTGGACGTTTGGCAACCCCTTTCAATATAAGTGTTATTCACCAGTCGCTGCTTTAAGCTACATCACGAGGAAACAAACCTTAGAGAGAGAACGTAGAACTAATGTATTGTGTCAAGTTTCAAGAAGGTAGCACAAACCGTGTTTGATTTAGAGTTCGAACTGCATCTGTCAATATAGGAGAAAACAGAGTGAAACCTAAAAATTCAAACTGTTACTGCAAACGAATGCTCCAACGTAAAAGAACGAAACTTGAGCATCCAAGTGGGATTGGTGTACTGATCATTACTTGAAAGTATCATGAAGATTGGATGAACAAATATATGTTGAGATTTCAGGAGACTCTAGTGTTTTGCAAGTTTGGCAACCCCTTTCAATATAGGTGTTATTCACCAGTCCCTGCTTTAGGCTACATCAAGAGGAAACAAACCTTAGAGAGAGAACGTAGAACTAATGTATTGTGTCAAGTTTCAAGAAGCTAGCACAAACCGGGTTTGATTTAGAGTTTGAACTGCATCTGTCAATATAGGAGAAAACACAGTGAAACCTAAAAATTCAAACTGTTACTGCAAACGAATGCTTCAACTTAAAAGAACGAAACTAGAGCATCCAAGTGGAATTGGTATACTGATCATTACTTGAAAGTATCATGAAGATTGGATGAAAAAATATATGTTGAGATTTCAGGAGACTCTAGTGTTTTGGAAGTTTGGCAACCCCTTTCAATATAAGTGTTATTCACCAGTCCCTCCTTTAGGCTACATCAAGAGGAAACAAACCTTAGAGATAGAACGGAGAACTAATGTATTGTGTCAAGTTTCAAGAAGCTAGCACAAACCGTGTTTGATTTAGAGTTTGAACTGCATCTGTCAATATAGGCGAAAACAGAGTGAAACCTAAAAATTCAAACAGTTACTGCAAACGAATGCTTCAACGGAAAAAAACGAAACTTGAGCATCCAAGTGGGATTGGTGTACTGATCATTACTTGAAATTATCATGAAGATTGGATGAAAAAATATATGTTGAGATTTCAGGAGACTCTAGTGTTTTGGTAGTTTGGCAACCCCTTTCAATTTAAGTGTCATTCGCCAGTCCCTGCTTTAGGCGACATCAAGAGGAAACAAACCTTAGAGATAGAATGTAGAACTAATGTATTGTGTCAAGTTTCAAGAAGCTAGCACAAACTGTGTTTGATATAGAGTTCGAACTGCACTTGTCAATATAGGAGAAAACAGAGTGAAACCTAAAAATTCAAATGTTACTGCAAATGAATGCTTCAACCTAGGAGAACGAAACATGGGCATCCAAGTTTGATTCGTGTACTGCTCATTACTTGAAAGTATCATGAAGGTCGGAAGCAAAAATTTATGTTGAGATTTCAGGAGACTCTAGTGTTTTGACAGCCTAACAACGCCTTTCATTGAATGTGTCATTCACCAGTATCTGCTTAAGGCTACATCAAGAGGAAACAAACCTTAGAGATAGAATGTAGAACTACTGTATTGTGTCAAGTTTCAAGAAGGTAGCACAAACCGTGTTTGATTTAGAGTTCGAACTGCATCTGTCAATATAGGAGAAAACAGAGTGAAACCTAAAAATTAAAACTGTTACTGCAAACGAATGCTCCAACGTAAAAGAACGAAACTTGAGCATCCAAGAAAGATTGGTGTACTGATCATTACTTGAACGTATCATGAAAATTGGATGAAAAAATATATGTTGAGATTTCAGGAGACTCTAGTGTTTTGGAAGTTTGGCAACACCCTTTCAATGTAAGTGTTATTCGCCAGTCCCTGCTTTAGGCTACATCAAGAGGAAACAAAGCTTAGAGATAGAACGTAGAACTAGTGTATTGTTTCAAGTTTCAAGAAGCTACCACAAACCGTGGTTGATTTAGAGTTTTAACTGCATCTGTCAATAAAGGAGAAAACAGAGTGAAACCTAAAAATTCAAACTGTTACTGGAAACGAATGCTTCAACGTAAAAGAACGAAACTTCAGCATCCAAGTAAGATTGGTGTACTGATCATTACGTGAAAGTATCATGAAGATTGGATGAAAAAATATATGTTGAGATTTCAGGAGACTCTAGTGTTTTGGAAGTTTGGCAACCCCTTTCAATATAAGTGTTATTCACCAGTCCCTGCTTTAGGCTACATCAAGAGGAAATAAACCTTAGAGAGAGAACGTAGAACTAACGTATTGTGTCAAGTTTCAAGAAGCTAGCACAAACATTGTTTGATTTAGAGTTTGAACTGCATCTGTCAACATCGGAGAAAACAGAGTGAAACCTAAAAATTCAAACGGTTACTGCAAACGAATGCTCCAACGTAAAAGAACGAAACTTGAGCACCAAGTGGGATTGGTGTACTGATCATTACTTGAAAGTATCATGAAGATTGGATGAAAAAATATATGTTGAGATTTCAGGAGGCTCTAGTGTTTTGGAAGTTTGGCAACCCCTTTCAATATAAGTGTTATTCACCAGTATCTGCTTTAGGCTACATCAAGAGGAAACAAACCATAGAGATAGAATGTAGAACTACTGTATTGTGTCAAGTTTCAAGAAGCTAGCACAAACCGTGTTTGATTTAGAGTTCTAACTGCATCTGTCAATATAGGAGAAAACACAGTGAAACCTAAAAATTGACACTGTTACTGCAAACGAATGCTTCAACGTAAAAGAACGAAACTTGAGCATCCAAGTGGGACTGGTGTACTGATCATTACTTGAAAGTATCATGAGGATTGGATGAAAAAATATATGTTGAGATTTCAAGAGACTCTAGTGTTTTGGACGTTTGGCAACCCCTTTCAATATAAGTGTTATTCACCAGTCCCTGCTTTAGGCTACATCAAGAGGAAACAAACCTTAGAGATAGAACGGAGAACTAATGTATTGTGTCAAGTTTCAAGAAGCTAGCACAAACCGTGTTTGATTTAGAGTTTCAACTGCATCTGTCAATATAGAAGAAAACAGAGTGAAACCTAAAAATTCAAACTGTTACTGCAAACGAATGCTTCAACGGAAAAGAACGAAACTTGAGCATCCAAGTGGGATTGGTGTACTGATCATGACTTGAAAGTATCATGAAGATTGGATGAAAAAATATATGTTGAGATTTCAGGAGACTCTAGTGTTTTGGAAGTTTGGCAACCCCTTTCAATATAAGTGTCATTCGCCAGTACCTGCTTTAGGCAACATCAAGAGGAAACAAACCTTAGAGATAGAATGTAGAACTAATGTATTGTGTCAAGTTTCAAGAAGCTAGCACAAACCGTGTTTGATATAGAGTTCGAACTGCACTTGTCAATATAGGAGAAAACAGAGTGAAACCTAAAAATTCAAACTGTTACTGCAAACGAATGCTTCAACCTAGGAGAACGAAACTTGGGCATCCAAGTTTGATTGGTGTACTGCTCATTACTTGAAAGTATCATGAAGGTCGGAAGCAAAAATTTATGTTGAGATTTCAGGAGACTCTAGTGTTTTGGCCGCCTAACAACGTCTTTCATTGAATGTGTCATTCACCAGTATCTGCTTAAGGCTACATCAAGAGGAAACAAACGTTAGATATAGAACGTAGAACTACTGTATTGTGTCAAGTTTCAAGAAGCTAGCACAAACCTTGTTTGATTTAGAGTTCTAACTGCATCTGTCAATATAGGAGAAAACAGAGAGAAACCTAAAAATTCACACTGTTACTGCAAAAGAATGCTTCAACGTAAAAGAACGAAACTTGAGCATCCAAGTGGGATTGGTGTACTGATCATTACTTGAAAGTATCATGAAGATTGGATGAAAAAATATATGTTGAGATTTCAGGAGACTCTAGTGTTTTGGAAGTTTGGCAACCCCTTTCAATATAAGTGTTATTCGCCAGTCCCTCCTTTAGGCTACATCAAGAGGAAACAAACCTTAGAGATAGAACGGAGAACTAATGTATTGTGTCAAGTTTCAAGAAGCTAGCACAAACCGTGTTTGATTTAGAGTTTGAACTGCATCTGTCAATATAGGCGAAAACAGAGTGAAACCTAAAAATTCAAACAGTTACTGCAAACGAATGCTTCAACGGAAAAAAACGAAACTTGAGCATCCAAGTGGGATTGGTGTACTGATCATTACTTGAAATTATCATGAAGATTGGTTGAAAAAATATATGTTGAGATTTCAGGAGACTCTAGTGTTTTGGTAGTTTGGCAACCCCTTTCAATATAAGTGTCATTCGCCAGTCCCTGCTTTAGGCGACATCAAGAGGAAACAAACCTTAGCGATAGAATGTAGAACTAATGTATTGTGTCAAGTTTCAAGAAGCTAGCACAAACTGTGTTTGATATAGAGTTCGAACTGCACTTGTCAATATAGGAGAAAACAGAGTGAAACCTAAAAATTCAAATGTTACTGCAAATGAATGCTTCAACCTAGGAGAACGAAACATGGGCATCCAAGTTTGATTGGTGTACTGCTCATTACTTGAAAGTATCATGAAGGTCGGAAGCAAAAATTTATGTTGAGATTTCAGGAGACTCTAGTGTTTTGACAGCCTAACAACGCCTTTCATTGAATGTGTCATTCACCAGTATCTGCTTAAGGCTACATCAAGAGGAAACAAACCTTAGAGATAGAATGTAGAACTACTGTATTGTGTCAAGTTTCAAGAAGGTAGCACAAACCGTGTTTGATTTAGAGTTCGAACTGCATCTGTCAATATAGGAGAAAACAGAGTGAAACCTAAAAATTAAAACTGTTACTGCAAACGAATGCTCCAACGTAAAAGAACGAAACTTGAGCATCCAAGTGGGATTGGTGTACTGATCATTACTTGAACGTATCATGAAGATTGGATGAAAAAATATATGTTGAGATTTCAGGAGACTCTAGTGTTTTGGAAGTTTGGCAACACCCTTTCAATGTAAGTGTTATTCGCCAGTCCCTGCTTTAGGCTACATCAAGAGGAAACAAAGCTTAGAGATAGAACGTAGAACTAGTGTATTGTTTCAAGTTTCAAGAAGCTACCACAAACCGTGGTTGATTTAGAGTTTTAACTGCATCTGTCAATATAGGAGAAAACAGAGTGAAACCTAAAAATTCAAACTGTTACTGGAAACGAATGCTTCAACGTAAAAGAACGAAACTTGAGCATCCAAGTGGGATTGGTGTACTGATCATTACGTGAAAGTATCATGAAGATTGGATGAAAAAATATATGTTGAGATTTCAGGAGACTCTAGTGTTTTGGAAGTTTGGCAACCCTTTTCAATATAAGTGTTATTCACCAGTCCCTGCTTTAGGCTACATCAAGAGGAAATAAACCTTAGAGAGAGAACGTAGAACTAACGTATTGTGTCAAGTTTCAAGAAGCTAGCACAAACCGTGTTTGATTTAGAGTTTGAACTGCATCTGTCAACATCGGAGAAAACAGAGTGAAACCTAAAAATTCAAACGGTTACTGCAAACGAATGCTCCAACGTAAAAGAACGAAACTTGAGCACCAAGTGGGATTGGTGTACTGATCATTACTTGAAAGTATCATGAAGATTGGATGAAAAAATATATGTTGAGATTTCAGGAGGCTCAAGTGTTTTGGAAGTTTGGCAACCCCTTTCAATATAAGTGTTATTCACCAGTATCTGCTTTAGGCTACATCAAGAGGAAACAAACCATAGAGATAGAATGTAGAACTACTGTATTGTGTCAAGTTTCAAGAAGCTAGCACAAACCGTGTTTGATTTAGAGTTCTATCTGCATCTGTCAGTATAGGAGAAAACACAGTGAAACCTAAAAATTGACACTGTTACTGCAAACGAATGCTTCAACGTAAAAGAACGAAACTTGAGCATCCAAGTGGGACTGGTGTACTGATCATTACTTGGAAGTATCATGAAGATTGGATGAAAAAATATATGTTGAGATTTCAGGAGACTCTAGTGTTTTGGAAGTTTGGCAACCCCTTTCAATATAAGTGTTATTCACCAGTCCCTGCTTTAGGCTACATCAAGAGGAAACAAACCTTAGAGATAGAACGGAGAACTAATGTATTGTGTCAAGTTTCAAGAAGCTAGCACAAACCGTGTTTGATTTAGAGTTCAAACGCCTCTGTCAATATAGTGGAAAACAGAGTGAAACCTAAAAATTCAAACTGTTACTGCAAACGAATGCTTCAACCTAGGAGAACGAAAGGTGGGCATCCAAGTTTGATTGGTGTACTGCTCATTACTTGAAAGTATCATGAAGGTCGGAAACAAAAATTTATGTTGAGATTTCAGGAGACTCTAGTGTTTTGGCCGCCTAACAACGTCTTTCATTGAATGTGTCATTCACCAATATCTGCTTAAGGCTACATCAAGAGGAAACAAACCTTAGAGATAGAACGTAGAACTACTGTATTGTGTCAAGTTTCAAGAAGCTAGCACAAACCGTGTTTGATTTAGAGTTCTAACTGTATCTATCAATATAGGAGAAAACAGAGTGAAACCTAAAAATTCACACTGTTACTGCAAACGAATGCTTCAATGTAAAAGAACGAAACTTGAGCATCCAAGTGGGATAGATGTACTGATCATTACTTGAAAGTATCATGATGATTGGATGAAAAAATATATGTTGTGATTTCAGGAGACACTAGTGTTTTGGAAGTTTGGCAACCCCTTTCAATATAAGTGTTATTTTCGAGTCCCTGCTTTAGGCTACATCAAGAGGAAACAAACCTTAGAGATAGAACGTAGAACTGATGAATTGTGTCAAGTTTCAAGCAGCTAGCACAAACCGTGTTTGATTTAGAGTTCGAACGGATTCTGTCAATATAGGAGAAAACAGAGTGAAACCTAAAAATTCAAACTGCTACTGCAAACGAATGCTTCAACCTAGGAGAACGAAACATGGGCATCCAAGTTTGATTGGTGTACTGCTCATTACTTGATAGTATCATGAAGATTGGATGAAAAAATATATGTTGAGATTTCAGGAGTCTCTAGTGTTTTGGAAGTTTGGCAACCCCTTTCAATGTAAGTGTTATTCGCCAGTCCCTGCTTTAGGCTACATCAAGAGAAAACAAACCTTAGAGATAGAACGTAGAACTAGTGTATTGTTTCAAATTTCAAGAAGCTACCATAAACCGCGGTTGATTTAGAGTTTTAACTGCATCTGTCAATTAGGAGAAAACAGAGTGAAACCTAAAAATTCAAACTGTTACTGGAAACGAATGCTTCAACGTAAAAGAACGAAACTTGAGCATCCAAGTGGGATTGGTGTACTGATCATTACGTGAAAGTATCATGAAGATTGGATGAAAGAATATATGTTGAGATTTCAGGAGACTCTAGTGTTTTGGAAGTTTGGCAACCCCTTTCAATATAAGTGTTATTCACCAGTCCCTGCTTTAGGCTACATCAAGAGGAAATAAACCTTAGAGATAGAACGTAGAACTAACGTATTGTGTCAAGTTTAAAGAAGCTAGCACAAACCGTGTTTGATTTAGAGTTTGAACTGCATCTGTCAACATCGGAGAAAACAGAGTGAAACCTAAAAATTCAAACGGTTACTGCAAACGAATGCTTCAACGTAAAAGAACGAAACTTGAGCACCAAGTGGGATTGGTGTACTGATCATTACTTGAAAATATCATGAAGATTGGATGAAAAAATATATGTTGAGATTTCAGGAGACTCTAGTGTTTTGGACGTTTGGCAACCCCTTTCAATATAAGTGTTATTCACCAGTCCCTGCTTTAAGCTACATCACGAGGAAACAAACCTTAGAGAGAGAACGTAGAACTAATGTATTGTGTCAAGTTTCAAGAAGGTAGCACAAACCGTGTTTGTTTTAGAGTTCGAACTGCATCTTTCAATATAGGAGAAAACAGAGTGAAACCTAAAAATTCAAACTGTTACTGCAAACGAATGCTCCAACGTAAAAGAACGAAACTTGAGCATCCAAGTGGGATTGGTGTACTGATCATTACTTGAAAGTATCATGAAGATTGGATGAACAAATATATGTTGAGATTTCAGGAGACTCTAGTGTTTTGCAAGTTTGGCAACCCCTTTCAATATAGGTGTTATTCACCAGTCCCTGCTTTAGGCTACATCAAGAGGAAACAAACCTTAGAGAGAGAACGTACAACTAATGTATTGTGTCAAGTTTCAAGAAGCTAGCACAAACCGGGTTTGATTTAGAGTTTGAACTGCATCTGTCAATATAGGAGAAAACACAGTGAAACCTAAAAATTCAAACTGTGACTGCAAACGAATGCTTCAACTTAAAAGAACGAAACTAGAGCATCCAAGTGGAATTGGTATACTGATCATTACTTGAAAGTATCATGAAGATTGGATGAAAAAATATATGTTGAGATTTCAGGAGACTCTAGTGTTTTGGAAGTTTGGCAACCCCTTTCAATATAAGTGTTATTCACCAGTCCCTCCTTTAGGCTACATCAAGAGGAAACAAACCTTAGAGATAGAACGGAGAACTAATGTATTGTGTCAAGTTTTCAAGAAGCTAGCACAAACCGTGTTTGATTTAGAGTTTGAACTGCATCTGTCAATATAGGCGAAAACAGAGTGAAACCTAAAAATTCAAACAGTTACTGCAAACGAATGCTTCAACGGAAAAAAAAACGAAACTTGAGCATCCAAGTGGGATTGGTGTACTGATCATTACTTGAAATTATCATGAAGATTGGATGAAAAAATATATGTTGAGATTTCAGGAGACTCTAGTGTTTTGGTAGTTTGGCAACCCCTTTCAATTTAAGTGTCATTCGCCAGTCCCTGCTTTAGGCGACATCAAGAGGAAACAAACCTTAGAGATAGAATGTAGAACTAATGTATTGTGTCAAGTTTCAAGAAGCTAGCACAAACTGTGTTTGATATAGAGTTCGAACTGCACTTGTCAATATAGGAGAAAACAGAGTGGAAACCTAAAAATTCAAATGTTACTGCAAATGAATGCTTCAACCTAGGAGAACGAAACATGGGCATCCAAGTTTGATTGGTGTACTGCTCATTACTTGAAAGTATCATGAAGGTCGGAAGCAAAAATTTATGTTGAGATTTCAGGAGACTCTAGTGTTTTGACAGCCTAACAACGCCTTTCATTGAATGTGTCATTCACCAGTATCTGCTTAAGGCTACATCAAGAGGAAACAAACCTTAGAGATAGAATGTAGAACTACTGTATTGTGTCAAGTTTCAAGAAGGTAGCACAAACCGTGTTTGATTTAGAGTTCGAACTGCATCTGTCAATATAGGAGAAAACAGAGTGAAACCTAAAAATTAAAACTGTTACTGCAAACGAATGCTCCAACGTAAAAGAACGAAACTTGAGCATCCAAGTGGGATTGGTGTACTGATCATTACTTGAACGTATCATGAAGATTGGATGAAAAAATATATGTTGAGATTTCAGGAGACTCTAGTGTTTTGGAAGTTTGGCAACACCCTTTCAATGTAAGTGTTATTCGCCAGTCCCTGCTTAGGCTACATCAAGAGGAAACAACGCTTAGAGATAGAACGTAGAACTAGTGTATTGTTTCAAGTTTCAAGAAGCTACCACAAACCGTGGTTGATTTAGAGTTTTAACTGCATCTGTCAATATAGGAGAAAACAGAGTGAAACCTAAAAATTCAAACTGTTACTGGAAACGAATGCTTCAACGTAAAAGAACGAAACTTGAGCATCCAAGTGGGATTGGTGTACTGATCATTACGTGAAAGTATCATGAAGATTGGATGAAAAAATATATGTTGAGATTTCAGGAGACTCTAGTGTTTTGGAAGTTTGGCAACCCCTTTCAATATAAGTGTCATTCGCCAGTACCTGCTTTAGGCAACATCAAGAGGAAACAAACCTTAGAGATAGAACGTAGAACTAATGTATTGTGTCAAGTTTCAAGAAGCTAGCACAAACCGTGTTTGATATAGAGTTCGAACTGCACTTGTCAATATAGGAAAAAACAGAGTGAAACCTAAAAATTCAAACTGTTACTGCACACGAATGCTTCAACCTAGGAGAACGAAACTTGGGCATCCAAGTTTGATTGGTGTACTGCTCATTGCTTGAAAGTATCATGAAGTTCGGAAGCAAAAATTTATGTTGAGATTTCAGGAGACTCTAGTGTTTTGGCCGCCTAACAACGTCTTTCATTGAATGTGTCATTCACCAGTATCTGCTTAAGGCTACATCAAGAGGAAACAAACGTTAGATATAGAACGTAGAACTACTGTATTGTGTCAAGTTTCAAGAAGCTAGCACAAACCTTGTTTGATTTAGAGTTCTAACTGCATCTGTCAATATAGGAGAAAACAGAGAGAAACCTAAAAATTCACACTGTTACTGCAAAAGAATACTTCAACGTAAAAGAACGAAACTTGAGCATCCAAGTGGGATTGGTGTACTGATCATTACTTGAAAGTATCATGAAGATTGGATGAAAAAATATATGTTGAGATTTCAGGAGACTCTATTGTTTTGGAAGTTTGGCAACCCCTTTCAATGTAAGTGTTATTCGCCAGTCCCTGCTTTAGGCTACATCAAGAGGAAACAAACCTTAGAGATAGAACGTAGAACTAGTGTTTTGTGTCAAGTTTCAAGAAGCTACCACAAACCGTGGTTGATTTAGAATTCTAACTGCATCTGTCAATATAGGAGAAAACAGAGTGAAACCTCAAAATTCAAACGGTTACTGCAAACGAATGCTTCAACGTAAAAGAACGAATCTTGAGCACCCAGTGGGATTGGTGTACTGATCATTACTTGAAAGTATCATGAAGATTGGATGAAAAAATATATGTTAAGATTTCAGAAGACTCTAGTGTTTTGGAAGTTTGGCAACCCCTTTCAATATAGGTGTTATTCACCAGTCCCTGCTTTAGGCTACATCAAGAGGAAACAAACCGTAGAGAGAGAACGTAGAACTAATGTATTGTGTCAAGTTTCAAGAAGCTAGCACAAACCGTGTTTGATTTAGAGTTTGAACTGCATCTGTCAATATAGGAGAAAACAGAGTGAAACCTAAAAATTCAAACTGTTACTGCAAACGTATGCTTCAACTTTAAAGAACGAAACTTGAGCATCCAAGTGGGATTGGTGTACTGATCATTACTTGAAAGTATCATGAAGGTCGGAAGCAAAAATTTATGTTGAGATTTCAGGAGACTCTAGAGTTTTGGCAGCCTAACAATGCCTTTCATTGAATGTGTCATTCACCAGTATCTGCTTAAGTCTACATCAAGAGGAAACAAACCTTAGAGATAGAACGTAGAACTAGTGTACTGTGTCAAGTTTCAAGAAGCTAGCACAAACCGTGTTTGATTTAGAGTTCTAACTGCATCTGTCAATATAGGAGAAAACAGAGTGAAACCTAAAAATTCACACTGTTACTGCAAACGAATGCTTCAACGTAAAAAGAACGAAACTTGAGCATCCAAGAGGGATTGGTGTACTGATCATTACTTGAAAGTATCATGAAGATTGGATGAAAAAATATATGTTGAGATTTCAGGAGACTCTAGTGTTTTGGAAGTTTGGAAACCCCTTTCAATATAAGTGTTATTCGCCAGTCCCTGCTTTAGGCTACATCAAGAGGAAACAAACTTTAGAGATAGAACGTAGAAATAATGTATTGTGTCAAGTTTCAAGTAGCTAGCACAAACCGTGTTTGATATAGGAGTTCGAACTGCACTTGTCAATATAAGAGAAAACAGAGTGTAACCTAAAAATTCAAACTGTGACTGCAAACGAATGCTTCAACCTAGGAGAACGAAACTTGGGCATCCAAGTTTGATTGGTGTACTGCTCATTTCCTTGAAAGTATCATGAAGGTCAGAAGCAAAAATTTATGTTGAGATTTCAGGAGAGTCTAGTGTTTGGCCGCCTAACAACGCCTTTCATTGAATGTGTCATTCACCAGTATCTGCTTAAGGCTACATCAAGAGGAAACAAACTTTAGAGATAGAACGTAGAACTACTGTATTGTGTCAAGTTTCAAGAAGCTAGCACAAACCGTGTTTGATTTAGAGTTCTAACTGCATCTGTCAATATAGGAGAAAACACAGTGAAACCTAAAAATTCACACTCTTACTGCAAACGAATGCTTCAACCTAAGAGAACGAAACTTGGGCATCCAAGTGGGATTGGGGTACTGATCATTACTTGAAAGTATCATGATGATTGGATGAAAAAATATATGTTGAGATTTCAGGAGACTCTAGTGTTTTGGAAGTTTGGCAACCCCTTTCAATATAAGTGTTATTCGCCAGTATCTGCTTTAGGCTACATCAAGAGGAAACAAACCTTAGAGATAGAACGTAGAACTAATGAATTGTGTCAAGTTTCAAGAAGCTAGCACAAACCGTGTTTGATTTAGAGTTCCAAAGGATTCTGTCAATATAGGAGAAAACAGAGTGAAACCTAAAAATTCAAACTGCTAGTGCAAACGAATGCTTCAACCTAGGAAAACGAAACATGGGCATCCAAGTTTGATTGGTATACTGGTCATTACTTGAAAGTATCATGAAGATTGGATGAAAAAATATATGTTGAGATTTCAGGAGTCTCTAGTGTTTTGGAAGTTTCTCAACCCCTTTCAATGTAAGTGTTACTCGCCAGTCCCTTCTTTAGGCTACATCATGAGGAAACAAACCTTAGAGATAGAACGTAAACTAATGTATTGTGTCAAGTTTCAAGAAGCTAGCACAAACCGTGTTTGATTTAGAGTTCGAACGCATCTGTCAATATAGTAGAAAACAGTGTGAAACCTAAAAATTCAAACTGTTCCTGCAAACGCATGCTTCAACCTAGGTGAACGAAACTTGGGCATCACAGTTTGATTGGTGTACTGTTCATTACTTGAAAGTATCATGAAGGTCGGAAGCAAAAATTTATGTTGAGATTTCAGGAGACTGTAGTGTTTTGGCCGCCTAACAACGCCTTTCATTGAATGTGTCATTTACCAGTATCTGCTTAAGGCTACATCAAGAGGAAACAAACCTTAGAGATAGAACTTAGAACTACTGTATTGTGTCAAGTTTCAAGAAGCTAGCACAAACCGTGTTTGATTTAGAGTTCTAACTGCATCTGTCTATATAGGAGAAAACAGAGTGAAACCTGAAAATTCAAACTGTTACTGCAAACGAATGCTTCAACCTAGGAGAACGAAACTTGGGATCCAAGCTGGATTGGTGTACTGCTCATTACTTGAAAGTATCATGAAGATTGGATGAAAAAATATATGTTGAGATTTCAGAAGTCTCTAGTGTTTTGGAAGTTTGGCAACCCCTTTCAATGTAAATGTTATTCACCAGTCCCTGTTTTAGGCTACATCAAGAGGAAACAAACATTAGAGATAGAACGTAGAACTAGTGTATTGTGTCAAGTTTCAAGAAGCTACCACAAACCGTGGTTGATTTAGAGTTCTAAATGCATCTGTCAACATAGGAGAAAACAGAGTGAAACCTAAAAATTCAAACTGTTACTGCAAACGAATGCTCCAATATAAAAGAACGAAACTTGAGCATCCAAGTGGGATTGGTGTACTGATCATTACTTGAAAGTATCATGAAGATTGGATGAAAAAATATATGTTGAGATTTCAGGAGATTCTAGTGTTTTGGAAGTTTGGCAACCCCTTTCAATATAACTGTTATTCGCCAGTTCCTGCTTTAGGCTACAACAAGAGGAAACAAACCTTAGAGATAGAACGTAGAACTAGTGTATTGTGTCAAGTTTCAAGAAGCTAGCACAAACCATGATTGATTTAGAGTTCTAACTGCATCTGTCAATATAGGAGAAAACAGAGTGAAACCTAAAAATTCACACTGTTACTGCAAACGAATGCTTCAACGTAAAAGAACGAAACTTGAGCATCCAAGTGGGATTGGTGTAGTGAACATTACTTGAAAGTATCATGAAGATTGGATGAAAAAATATATGTTGAGATTTCAGGAGACTCTAGTGTTTGGAAGTTTGGCAACCCCTTTCAATATAAGTGTTATTCACCAGTCCTGCTTTAGGCTACATCAAGAGGAACAAACCTTAGAGATAGATCGGAGAACTAATGTATTGTGTCAAGTTTCAAGAAGCTAGCACAAACCGTGTTTGATTTAGAGTTAGAACGCATCTGTCAATACAGTAGAAAACAGAGTGAAACCTAAAAATTCAAACTGTTATTACTGCAAACGAATGCTTCAACCTAGGAGAACGAAACTTGGGCATACAAGTTTGATTGGTGTACTGCTCATTACTTGAAAGTATCATGAAGGTCGGAAGCAAAAATTTATGTTGAGATTTCAGGAGAGTCTAGTGTTTTGGCCGCCTAACAACGCCTTTCATTTAATGTGTCATTCACCAGTATCTGCTTAAGGCTACATCAAGAGGAAACAAACCTTAGAGATAGAACGTAGAACTGGTGTATTGTGTCAAGTTTCAAGAAGCTAGCACAACCCGTGTTTGATTTAGAGTTCTAACTGCATCTGTCAATATAGGAGAAAACAGAGTGAAACCTAAAAATTCAAACTGTTAGTGCAAACGAATGCTCAATTGTAAAAGAACGAAACTTGAGCATCCAAGTGGGATTGGTGTACTGATCATTACTTGAAAGTATCATGAAGATTGGATGAAAAAATATATGTTGAGATTTCAGGAGACTCTAGTGTTTTGGCCGCCTAACAACGCCTTTCATTGAATGTGTCATTCACCAGTATCTGCTTAAGGCTACATCAAGAGGAAACAAACCTTAGAGATAGAACGTAGATCTAATGTATTGTGTCAAGTTTCAAGAAGCTAGCACAAACCGTGTTGATATAGAGTTCTAACTGCACTTGTCAATATAGGAGAAAACAGATTGAAACCTAAAAATTCAAACTGTTACTGCAAAGGAATGCTTCAACCTAGGAGAACGAAACTTGGGCATCCAAGTTTGATTGGTGTACTGCTCATTACTTGAAAGTGTCATGAAGTTCGGAAGCAAAAATTTATGTTGAGATTTCAGGAGACTCTAGTGTTTTGCAGCCTAACAACGCCTTTCACTGAATGTGTCATTCACCAGTATCTGCTTAAGGCTACATCAAGAGGAAACAAACCTTAGAGATAGAACGTAGAACTAATGTATTGTGTCAAGTTTCAAGAAGCTAGCAGAAACCGTGTTTGATTTAGAGTTCGAAAGGATTCTGTCATATAGGAGAAAACAGAGTGAAACCTAAAAATTCAAACTGTTACTGCAAACGAAAGCTTCAACATAGGAGAACGAAACTTGGGCATCCAAGTTTGATTGGTGTACTGCTCATTACTTGAAAGTATCATGAAGATTGGATGAAAAAATATATGTTGAGATTTCAGGAGACTCTCGTGTTTTGGAAGTTTGGCAACCCCTTTCAATATAAGTGTTATTCGCCAGTCCCTGCTTTAGGCTACATCAAGAGGAAACAAACCTTAGAGATAAAACGTAGAACTAATGTATTGTGTCAAGTTTCAAGAAGCTAGCAGAAACCGTGTTTGATTTAGAGTTGGAACACATCTGTCAATATAGTAGAAAACAGAGTGAAACCTAAAAATTCAAACTGTTACTGCAAACGAATGCTTCAACCTAGGAGAACGAAACTTGGGCATCCAAGTTTGATTGGTGTACTGCTCATTACTTGAAAGTATCATGAAGGTCGGAAGAAAAAATTTATGTTGAGTTTTCAGGAGACTCTAGTGTTTTGGCAGCCTAACAACGCATTTCATTGAATGTGTCATTCACCAGTATCTGCTTAAGGCAACATCAAGAGGAAACAAACCTTAGAGATAGAATGTAGAACTACTGTATTGTGTCAAGTTTCAAGAAGCTAGCACAAACCGTGTTTGATATAGAGTTCTAACTGCATCTGTCAATATAGGAGAAAACACAGTGAAACCTAAAAATTCACAGTGTTACTGCAAACGAATGCTTCAACGTAAAAGAACGAAAC